>NW_025963862.1:0-186568 GCF_023055435.1 Haliotis rufescens
TGGTAGTTGAGGGCACTGGAGCCAGGTACCGGTGTTCCTTTTGCCCAACACACCACTCTGACCCTTACTTCACCTAGACGGGTGGTAGAATTGGCCCGATTCTATCAATCGGCTGGTCACGCCATGCCCTGTGCATGGAAAGTCGTTTTCGGATAATATCACATCACTTTCTTTAATATAATAATCGTTTTCTTAAAATGATTGTATGCTTCACTTTGCCTAGAGTCCTATGCCAGAAGGCGGTGGCTCACGGGCCAATCTGGGGATATGGACCGCTGAATTCTGTGTTTCTTTAGAAAAATGCTATGGGCCGAAGCAGCCAGACATTTCTTCTTTTAGTAACAACAGCAATTTATATCTCTGTTTCTGGAGTATAACATCCATGTAACCCTGGTGTTTCACAGGCTGGCTTCCACTGTGGCACCGTCCTTGTTGACACTCGATGGTGGGTGGGGAGCATGGATGCTGAATCATATTATTCCTACCATGTCTCAACCAAATTATTCTGGTTCAACCAAAAACTACAAACGTCGACACGTTGATTCTTTGGCCTCTGATGAGGATGTATCAAATGATGTTGTGGATTCGTGGCCAAGATTTGTTGTCATTGCTCCTGCTGATGGCGACACACTAAAATTAAACCCTTTTGCGATCTCCAAGGGCATCCAAGACATCTGTGGAGACGTAAAGAATGTTACGCGCCTTCGAAATGGCTCAATCCTAGTTGAGTGTGCAAAAATCAGTTAACCTTCTGTCGTTACAGCAGTTTGTTAACACCAAGGTTGTTGTCTCCGCACACAAGACACTGAACTCTACAGAGATCGGGCTCGTTGTCTGGCTGACATGAGCGAAGAGGAAATTACGGATGAATTGAGAAGTCAAGGTGTAACTGCTGTTAAGCAGTTTACAAGGAAACAACAAGATGGAACTATAACAAAAATAAATACTTATCTGTTCATTTTCTCTCTCACAGTTCTTCCAAAGTCTATTAAAGCAGGTTACTTCAACATCGGAGTGGAGGTATATGTACCTAATCCACTCCAGACTACAAATGCCAAAAGTTCAGACACGGTGCCAAGTTTTGCAATAAAAATGCAGCCTGCTTCCGCTGTGGTGGTGCTCATGAGAGCTCAGACTGCACAGAAAACATCACGTGTGCCAACTGCACCGGTGGGCACATGGCTTCCTATCTTGTCCATTATTTTATCCAGGAGACTAAAATCTTGAAAATTAAACATACCAACAACATCTCGTACCTTGATGCAAAGAAGTTGGTTCCAACTGTATCTCAATCTCCATCCAAAACATATTCAGCTGCGATTTCCTCCCCTGCTCTTGTACCCAAAGTCACAACTGTTTCAATCTCATGCCAAACAACTATCTCTTGGCTAAAGCATGATCAGATACTCCTTGACGACCATTCTCAGACATGTCAGCATGAGCCACTAAGATCATCATCTTCCTCTCAGACAGACGCTCAGCCCATACAAGACAAACGAAATGAACCAGTGCAATCATATGACACTCAAGCAGTGGGCGAAGCCCACTTGACAAAAAAGGAAAGGAAATTACGTAGGGCCAGGGCACTCCAACATTTGGAGGTGCCTTCTCCTCTTACAACCCCTGTAGAGGTTCATAATCCATATGAACCTTTGCAGATGGAGGTTACTCCCACTCTGCTTGCTCATGGGGATGGACCCTCCTTCCCGTTTAAGGTCACCAGTTGAGCCGCCATGAGTGGCTCTCTTAATATTGTCCAGTTGAATTGCAGAGGACTGCGGAATAATTTCAGTGATTTGCAGTTATTAATTCAGGATTATAAGCCATCAGCATTTTGCCTACAAGAAACATACTTATAAAATACTGACAATATTGACATCAGACAGTACGTTTCACATCATTTCTTTTCTCCTCCAGGGCCTAAAGCCACTGGAGGGTCTTCAATCTTGGTGAGGGAGGGTGTGATTCACAGTCTTGTCCCTCTAAATACACCATTTCAAGCTGTTGCTGTCCATTTAACTTTAAACATTGTTTTCACGTTATGTTCTCTATATGTACCTCCATCTTTCACTCTTCATATCACTGATCTTCAAGCACTTTATGACCAGCTCCCCAAGCCATGTGTCATTATGGGAGATCTAAATGGACATAATCCACTTTGGGGTAGTGATGTTACTAACAGTAAAGGGAAGATATTGGAAGACTTTATTTCGAACAATGATTTATGCATTTTTAACGATGACTCAAAAACCTATTTACATCCTGGTACAGGCACCTATTTGTCTTTTGATTTAGCGCTCACAAACTCTGAACTTCTAAACGAATTGGAATGATCAGTCCATGACGACCTCTGTGGAAGTGACCATTTTCCAACTATTCTTCAAACCATAACTCCGTCTGATGTTCCTCCATCATCAAGATGGAACTTCACTAAAGCTGACTGGCCTTTGATCGAGTTACTCTGTACAAGCAAATTAAATCCTGGTCTTTTTGTTGATGTTCCTGATTCAATAAAAGTATTTTCTGATGAACTAATTAACATAGCTGATGAATCTATTCCTAAGTCCTCTGTAAATCCACACATCCGTAAACCATGGTTTAATGATACTTGCAAACAAGCTAAGAAGGCACGGAAGAAAGCTGAAAAATATTTCCGTAACCATCCTATGGTACATAATTTAAATAAATTCAAAATTTGAAATGCTAAGGCACGACGTACATTTAAGCAAAATAAACGTGTGTCTTGGCAAGCTTACGTTTCAAAAATAAATTCAAGAACGCCCATGTCCAAGGTATGGAACATGATTAAAAAAATCAAAGGTAAGGGATCAACGTCTGGTATCCACCATCTTAAAAATGGGAATGAATTGTTAACTAATACCTCTGATATTGCTAATAAACTGGGTGGAACTTTGGCTGAACATTCTTCCTCTTCCAACTATGGAATTCCAACTCAATTCCAAAAATACAAAAAACAGCAGGAAAAGAAAACTATTAATTTTAAATCGGATAATGGGGAAGATTACAACGAAATATTTTCTATTCATTAACTACATACTGCTCTTGAACAAGCTCACGATACTGCTACAGGATCTGATGATATACATTATCAACTCCTGAAGCACTTACCAGCATCATGTTTAGAAACACTGTTGAATATTTTTTTTATGAAATTTGGACGTCAGGAAGTTTTCCACCTTCTTGGCGTGATACCATAGTAATTCCAATACCTAAACCCGGGCGAGATCATACCGACCCTTCAAATTACCGACCAATTTCATTGAGAAGCTGCGTTTGCAAGACCATGGAACGCATGATAAATAATCGTCTAGTTTGGTACTTAGAAACCAATAATGTCATAACAAATATTCAATGTGGTTTCCGTAAAAACAGAAGTACCATCGACCATTTAGTACGTTTAGAATCATTTGTGAAAAACACCATAATAAACAAACAACATGCAGTGTCTATCTTTTTCGACATCGAAAAAGCATATGACACTACCTGGAAACACGGGATTTTAAAGATTTACATGATTTTGGATTGCGAGGCCGTTTGCCTCAATTTATATCCAACTTTTTAACAGACAGACAATTTCAAGTTCGTGTGGGATCTACCCTGTCTGATCATTATAATCAGGATCAGGGTGTCCCACAGGGCAGTATTTTGTCTGCCACATTGTTCAGTATTAAAAACAATAGCCTCTCTAGGGTTTTAAACGATTCAATTGATGGATCGCTTTTTGTGGATGATTTTAACCTCTCTTGTCGTGGTAAAAATATGAATACTATAGAAAGACAATTGCAGTTATGTCTAAATAAAATTCAAAAATGGTCGCTAGAAAATGGCTTTAAATTTTCTAAATCAAAGACCAATTGTAATAATTGTAAAAGAAGCCAAGTTATTAGGACTTATTTTTGATAGCCACTTGACTTTTAAACCCCATATAAAATACCTTAAAGCCAAATGCCTGAAGGCGCTTGACTTATTAAAAGTCGTTTCAAATTCTAAGTGGGGAGGTGATCAGAAGACCCTCCTCCAATTATATAGATCTCTCATCCGTTCAAAACTTGATTACAGCTCCATCGTGTATGGAGGAGCATATAAAGCAATCTAAAAATACTGGATACTATTCACCATCAAGGACTAAGGCTCTGCCTTGGATCCTTCAGAACGTCTCCCATTGACAGTTTATATGTAGAGGCTGACGAGCCATCACTTACACTTCGACGTATTAAATCATCTTTACAGTATATTACCAAATTATCTTCGAATCAATCTAATCCTGCATACGATTGTGTTTTTCATCCACTTTATGAAGAACTTTACCAAAATAAGTCCTCTCTTCTTCCCCCTCTTGGAATAAGGGTAAAAACTATCCTTTTTTCTTGAAAATATATCTCAGCACCGCCTTCTATCTTCACCTCCTTGGCAACTGGTGAAGCCAGAGGTAGATCTGACTTTAACAACACTCAAGAAATCACAAACCAATCCACTAATGTACCAACAAGAATATAACCAACTGCGAAAAAAATATGACACATACAAATCTATATTTACTGATGGATCAAAGGATGGTGATGCAGTTGCTAGCGCTACTGTCATTGGATCCAGAACTATCTCGTCCAGGTTACCACATGACAGTTCAATTTTCACCGCAGAATCACATGCCATCTTAACAGCTCTTAAATATATTCATAATCAATCTAAGCATAAGCAGTTAATAATATTTTCATACTCTCTTTCGTTTCTTCAGGCTACAGAAAATATGTCATGTACACATCCACTTTTAATCAAAATTATTGAATTATATAATGATCTGGCTACTGGCAAATACGTCATCGTTTTCTGTTGGTTACCCAGTCATGTTGGTATAACTAGTAACACAATAGCCGATGCCGCTGCAAAAGCAGCAATCAACAAATCTGTGACACCACTTCAAATCCCATACAGTGATATTAAACCTGCTATTAGATGTTACATTAAAGATCTCATGCAAAAGAAGTGGGACACCTAAGTAGGTATCAATAAATTACATGAAATAAAACCAACTATCGGTTACACTAACTTGGGTTGTCAGTCCAGATTTGAAGAGGTCATAATGCGACGATGTCGAATTGGCTACAGCAGATATACACATGAGTATTTACTAAAAGGTGAGGATCCTCCATTTTGCATCCCTTGTGATGAGAGAATCACGGTCAAGCATGTCCTGCTTGACTGTATTGATTTTCCATCACAAGGGATAAATATTTCCAGGTCAAAACTATAAAGGATCTTTTTAATACTATAAGTTCTCATTTAGTTATTGGTTTTTTAAAAGAAATTGAATTGTATCATAAATTTTG
Source organism: Haliotis rufescens (assembly GCF_023055435.1). Lineage (NCBI taxonomy): Eukaryota > Metazoa > Mollusca > Gastropoda > Lepetellida > Haliotidae > Haliotis > Haliotis rufescens. Next base: position 5,349 of record NW_025963862.1, read on the forward strand.
TTAATATGTATTGTGTATAATGACTTTTTAAAATTAGTAGAATGAATTTATATCTGAGATTGTTAGTGGCAGTATCCTCGAAGTGGGTTAAAGTACTGTAAAATTATTGTCCCCCTGAGAGGGTATCGTAGGTCCCTGTCATTCAAAGAATATTTACATTTACTACGCTTTTAAACGTAGAATATCGGTCATTTTAATTGTGGCTAAAATTATGTACAATCGCCAGCGACTGAAGGGATGATGTTAATCCTGCTAGGGTCCATGCAGGTAGCAAAGGTACTGTAAGTCCCCATGGTCACTAGTATGGTGATCTACCTTCAGTTGCTGGCGATCTATAGCCCGTTTTTATAATGTAATGTTATGTATGGTGCTATTGATTTTATGATTACATACTAGTTTTAAATTTATTTCTGTGATAAGTCTAGTTTTTTTACTGTCCCTTGCCGGCAGGTTTTTACATAAGTTTCAATATATGTATTATATTTAACTATTGATAGTCATGATATGGCTGAAATATTGCCGATGTGCCTTTACATTTTAACTCACTCACTCACTCACTCAGCGGTAATTTTCAGCGACTCTTTCAGTGCATTGCAAGCAATTCGGGTAGGGTCTTCCTCAGCGAGACAGGACTTGATCAACATTATTCTCGTCCGTTATAATGACTTAAGTAAAGATCTGTTAGATGTTGAATTTTCATGGATCCCCTGCTCATGTTGGATTACTTGGAAATGAGGAAGCTGATAAATTGGCCAAAGCTGCACTAGAATTTGATGAATCAGAAGAGGATGAAACAATTTTACCTTCTCCTGCAGAGTTAGGCACCGTCAGTATGACCCATGCTAAAACAAAATGGCAGCAGAGATGGGCATCATCCTTAAAAGGACGTCATCTCTATGACATCAATCCTTTTATCACTAAATTACACATATCTAGAAGTAATGGGAGAGAGGAGGTTCTCTTAACCAGACTTCGCCTTGGGCATTGTGGTCTTGGTGCTTATCTAAATGTTATTGATAAAGACATTTATGCACATTGTACCATGTGTAATCAGCTTGATAATATAGCTCATTTTTATTGCATTGCCAAAAGTATGTTAATCAGCGTAAGGCAATGGTTGAGTCTCTAACAGTTCTAAAATTGACTTCTCATTGTCTGGTATTATATTTTCCAGGAATATTGTTCACAATGACGTTCAGAATGTCATTCTCGCTTATATTAAAGCGTGTGGCAGTTTTGATAACTTTTTAAAATATCTAGGTACTTAGCAAACCTTTATTATTGGCAAGGTGTAAATGGGCCTAGTTGCCTGAACACCTCTAAAACCTTTTAATGATCAATCCATCAATCTGAAGGTAATCTATGACCATGGGGACATACAGTACCTTTGCTGCCTGCATGGACCCCAGAAGGATTTACACCACCCCTTCAGTGGCGATTGTACGCAATTTAGCCATCAGTTAAAATAAACGAATATTCTACGTTTAAAAAAGTGGTTCGAATAGACATACTTTCAAGATGTGGTCTCAGATATCCTCTCAGGGGACAATAATTTTACACTACTTCAACCCCACTTAACATCAAAGTTACAGAATAAACACTACCAATATTATAAAAAAAAATTTACTATTTACACAATTCAAAATGTATCAATAAGTTCTATTTCTTTTAAAAATCCTATAATTAAATGACAACTAATTCTATTAAAAAGATCCTTGAGAGATGATGATTTGAAATATTGATACCTTGTGATGGAAAAATCAACACAGTCAAGCAGGGCATGCTTGACCGCGATTCTCTCATAACAAGGAATACAAAATTTAAATGGAGGATATTCATGTGTATATCTGCTATGGCCAGTGCTACATCGTTGCATTATGACCTCTTCAAATCTGGACTGAGAACCCAAGTAGGTGAAACCGATATTTGGTTTAATTTCATGTTATTTGTTGATACCTACTTTTGTGTCCCACTTCTTTTGCATCAGATCTCGGATGTAACATCTCATGAGAGGTTTGATATCAGTGTATGGGATACAAAGTGGTGTCACAGATTTGTTGAGTGCTGCTTTTGCAGCATCATCGGCCATTGTGTTACCAGTGATTCCAACATGGCTGGGTAACCAACAGAAAACGATGTCGCATTGGCCAGTAGCATGATAATTTAAGAATTCAACAATTTCAATTATAAGTGGATGCGTTGATGTCGTTTTTGATCGCCTGGAGGCAAGAAAGAGAATCTGAAAAAAATATGAACTGGTTTTGTTTAGATTGTCTATTGATGTATTTAAGTGCTGTTAAAATAGCATTTGCGTCTGCGGTAAAAATTGAACAGTTTTCTGGTAATCGGGATGAGACAATCCTGGATCCAATGACAGTGGCGCTGGTAACAGCGTCACCATCTTTGGACCCATCTGTAAATATAGATTTGTAAGTATCATATGTGCTTCTTAATTCATTATATTGTTGTTGATAGATTAGTTGGTTTGTGTCAGATTTCTTTAGTATAGTTAATGTTAGGTCCACCTCTGGCTTCACAAACTGCCAGGGTGGAGAAGAGAAAAGCTGAGTGGGGGCAATGTTTTCAAGATTTAATTTCACAGCAGAAGGTGAGATTGTATTCTTATTCCAAGAGGTGGAATAAGAGATGATTTCGTTTGGTAGAGATTTTCATAAAGTGGATTAAAACATAGTCATAAGCTGGATTGGATTTCGAAGAACATAATTTAAATATATATTGCAAAGATAATTTAATGCGACGTTGATGAAGGGACGGCTCATCAGCCTCCACATACAGACTTTGTATCGGCGAAGAACGGACGGTGGATAGGATGGTGAATAGAATCTAGAATTTTTAAATTGCTTTTACAAGCTCCACCATAAATGATGGAGCCATAATCTAGTTTGGAGCGGATAAGTGCTCTGTATAGTTGAAGGAGGGTGTTCTGATCTCCCCATTTAGAATGTGAGACAACTTTTAGTATATCCAGGTCCTTCAGACATTAGTTCTTCAAATATTTTATGTGAGGCAGAAAAGTCAAATGGTGATAAAAAGTTATAACCAGAAACTTGGCTTCTTTAACAACTTTAATAGGAGTGTTTTCTAAAATTAGTTCTGTACCTTTGTGCAGTTTATATTTTCTACAAAATGAATACAATTTGTTTTAGATTTTGAGAATGTATATCCATTTTCGGAAAAGACCATTTCTGGATTATATTTAAACATTGTTGCAGTTGCCATTCAATTGCATGCATGTTTTTGCCATGATAGGAAATATTGAAATCATCCACAAAAGGTGATCCATCAATTGAATCATTTAAAACTTTTGATAAGCTATTGATTGAGGGCTAAATGATGTGACAGACAAAATACTGCCTGGTGGGAAACCCTGATACTGATTATAATGATCAGACAGGGTTGAACCCACGCGGACTTGAACATGCCTGTCGTTACAAAACTTGGCTATGAATTGAGGCAAACGGCCTCACAATCCAAAATCATGTACAACTTTTAAAATACCATGTTTCCATGTGGTGTCATATGCTTTTCCGAGTGGTAAAGTGTGGAATTCCAGAGGACTTTGGAACACATTCTTCAGCTATTTTGATGACTTCATCAGAAAAGCATTCTGTATGGGTGAGGAACATCAGTAAAGTGATCAGGCGTTTGTTTGGCTGTGGAGAGAGAAGGTGCCTGTACCAGGATGTACATATGTTTTTGAATTATCATTTAAATGGCATAGAGTAGTGTTGGAGACAAAATCTTCTAGGTGCTTGCCTTTAGTGCTTGTATGATCACTACCCGAAAGTGGATTATGCCCGTTCATATCGCCCATTATGATACAGGGCTTAGGAAGCTGTCATAGAGAGCTTAAAGATCAGTTTGAGATGCAGATGGAGGAATGTAAAGAGAGCACAGAGTGAAAACAATGTGCATGGTGATACGAACTGCGATAGCTTGTAGAGTGGTATTAAGAGGAACAGGGATATGAATAACACCCTGCCTCACCTCGATTGAAGAACCCCCAGTTGCTTTAGCCCCTGGAGGTGAAAAGAAATGATATGAATCATATTGTCTAATGTTTAGTTGATCTGTTGTTTTAAAGTAGGTTTCCTGCAAACAAAAGGCTGATGGCTTGAAATCTTGTGTTATAGCTGCAAATCATTAAAATTATTTTTTAGTCCTCCGCAATTCCATTGTATTATAGGGTTCATACATGTCATGGAGGTCTACTCCAATGGTCTGTCTTAGATATAGTGACCTCCATCGCCAAAGGTTCAAATTGGTTTTAAAACTAAATAGTCGTGCACTGAGAAGAAGACACCTCCAAGTGTTGGAGGGCCCTTGCTGGGTTTTTTTCAGTTCCTTTTTTTTTCTTTTGATGGTGATACTGGTTCCAATATTTCAATAGCAGGATGGGGTGATTGCAGATCTTCTGTCTGTGAGCCCTTGCTGGGTTTTTTTTCAGTTCCTTTTTTTTTTTTTTAAGGTGATGATACTGGTTCCAATATTTCAATAGCAGGATGGGATGATTGCAGATCTTCTGTCTGTGAGACTGATGGTGCTGTTATGATATCATCAGGAGATGTTTGAGGTGTGATATCTACGGTTTGCTGCTCATTACTCACCCAAGATATGTTTGTCTGGCATCCAATAGATGTGGTAGCAACTTTTACAATAGGAGTGGAAGTTACAGCTGCTGAGTAGGATTTTGTAGAAATATTTGGTGATTGAGGTTGAACTAGCATCACAAAAAGAGAAATTATTAGTGTGTTTTATTTTCAGTATTTTTGATTGAAGGATTCAATTTGGACACAGTTTAGATGAGGCCAAGCGGTCCCCATCACAGTTTGCACATTTGATGGTGTCTTTGCACTGAGTATCCAACATTTTGACATTTGTAACCTTGTGAGAGGATTTAAGACATAAACCTCTACTCTGATTTTAAAATATCCAGCTTTAATTGAATCAGGAATTTTCGAAAGTGACAATGTGAAGAGATAGGTGTTGGTCTGAATGATGTTGTTATCGTGTTTTCTCGTGAATCGTTCGACAGCTGTAACTCCTTGTTTTGACAGTTCTACAACAATCTCATTTTCACTCATGTCAGACAGACATCACGCTCTGTCCCTTACGATGCCTCGACATTCAGCTTTCTATGTGCTGAGACAGCAACCTCTACATTTGCGAATTGGCTGAGTGATAACAAGTTAAGAGATTGTTGTCAACGTACGCATTCCACAAGTATGGAGCCATTACGGAGGCGGGTGACATGTTTCACCTCACCACAACATCCATTGATGGCCTTCGAAATGGCAAATGGATTTCATGACTCATGGGTTCATGATTTGATGCCTTGATCACAATGAATCAAGCCCATGAATCCAGTTGGTGATCAATTTCTTCATCAGATGAGCTGGCATCTAAATGTTTTCTTTTAGAACCAGAGTGTTTTTGAGAAATAATGAGATAAAGTTGTTCTGCACCCCTGCTCCCCACCCACCATCGAGTGTCAACAAGGACGGTGTCTTACTGAATTGGATATCCAAATTGCAAAACACCAGGTGTACAGGAACGTTATACTCCAGCAAATGTGACATGGATAGCTATATTTGTCTACAAAATTTATTCCCAAGCTGGTTCTGCCAATAACAATAACTTACATACAGAATTCAGCGGTCAACATCACCAGATTGGCCCATGAGCCACCACCTTCTGACATAGGACTCCAGGCAATACATATTTATTACAATAAATGTGATTTCAGAAAACCAAGCAATACATTTGTGATAAATATAAAACATGCTTTTGCAAATATAAGAATTAGAAGTAATACACACAGGGCTTAGCGTGACTAGCCCATTGATAGAACCAGGCCCATTTTACCACCCGTGTAGGTCAAGTTAGGGTCAAAGTGGTGTGTTGGGCAAAGAAACAAAGTTCCAGGAACCAGTGCCCTCAACTACCAGACTCCCCACCTCCACCAACACAGGGCCGCAACCCATGGCAAACGGGTTGCCCAATTCGGTCGCCTCTTACGACTGATGGATCCAAAAATGGTGAAAAGGCGTCAGCTGCAGCTGTCACACATGATGGTAGTCTATCAGTACGATAAACTGATAGAAGTTTTTTTACAGCAGAGGATGAGGCCATACAACTTTTTGAACGTTCGAAAGAGACTAGTTTTATCATATTTCGGATAGTTTGTCCTGTTTACAGGCAATCAACAACTGTAAAACAAACCATCCCTTTTTAGTTGAAATTTTGAAATGTCACTTGAATTTGTCTGTGGCTAATAATGACATTGTCTTTTGTTGGCTCCCCAGTCATGTGGGCATCACTGGAAATACTAGAGCAGATCCTGCAGCTAAAGCTTGTTTTCGATGGGAACATTCCCATATACTGACCTTTAACTTGCTATTTGCCAATATGTTGGAAATATGTTGCAGCAAAGTTGGAATGAACAAGTATTAAATAAGCTTCATGCCGTACAACCCTTGATTGGAAATCATACCCTCACTGGATTAAGTCGTCAGGATAAAGTTATAAACCGAAGGTGTCGTATTGGACACAGTCATTTGACTCATTCCATTTTATTGAAGGGAGAAGATCCCCGCAATGTATTCCTTGCCATAGTCCTTTGACTATCAAGCACCTTTTGTTGGAATGTGTGGATTTTGCACTTATTCGCAAACGCTTTTATACTGTTAAAACTATTTCTAAACTTTTCAATGTCGTTTCTCACCACTTAGTTTTAGCGTATTTGAAAGAGATTAAACTGTATGAAAAGATGTAGATTTTACATTTTGAATGTCAGTTTTTACTGTTTACTGTGAGTTTACTGTGAGAAGGGACTGAAGTAGGGATAACCGATTGTTGGTTTCAATTCAAGTTTAATAATTCCTACCTGGATGTCCCACCTCTTTTGCATGAGATCCAGAGTATAACTTTCGATGGTTAGTTTGCAATCACTGTAGGGTATTAGTAGTGGAGATAACGGTTTGTCAAGAGCTGCTTTAGCTGCAGCATCGGCTTTTGATTTACCTATTTTGCCTACATTACTTGGCAACCAGCAAAAGACGATGTCACATTGGCCAGTAGAAAGATCATTATAGATTTCTAAAATGTCAAGGATAATAGGTTGATATGGTGAGACACTTTTAAGTGCCTGAAGGCAAGACAACGAATCAGAGAAGATGATGAAACTTTTAGATTGGTTTTGTTGTAGAATATAGGTCAAAGCTACGATAGCTTTGGGATCAGTAGTAAAAAATGAACTAGAATCTGGGATTCTTGAGAAGGCAGTTCTCGATCCAATGATGGTGGCCCTTGCAACTTAGCCACCATCCTTGGATCCGTCTGTAAAAATGGTCTGGTGAGAATTATATTGAGTTTGCAATTAGTTGTATGCCTGTTGATGAACCAAAGGATTCGTTTCGGATTTTTTGAGTTGGGTTAGAGTGTTTACTATTTGGATTAGGGGGCTCGGTTCATATACACAAAGGAAACGTTAAGCACACACTAATATGTTTCATTATTATTTGGTCCCAATATTTGTAACAGTCATGAAAGAAATGATTACGGGGAGAATAAAGTTTTCTCGAGATGACGTAATCAGCATGCTTCCCTCCAGTCGCTCTAATAGTAGCATATCCAAACGTTGAAATTGTTTTCGTCCGCTCGGTTTTAAACAGTTATTCCATGACATTGTGTGACCATGGCACGAATGCGATTATCAAACGCCACAAGATGGCAATTGGTCGGAATTTGGGGTATCATCACACTGTCACAAGCCGTTAAGTCGAGAAACATGCTCAGGCAGGTGATGTACAGGGCCGTCTCAGGTCCGTAAGACCTCCTGACAGGGACGTTCTTCCTCTCATACGCCGAGAACCCTATTTGAGATGAAAGGTTCACCGTCAAGCATATATTGCTTGACTGTGTAAACCGTGTAATCGCAAGGGATTCACATTATCAAAGCGAAAATCTGAAAGATCTCATTTCCCGTGTCAGCGGGCATCTTATCATCAGCTATTTGAAAGAAACTGGTCTGTATAATAAATTTGTATAATACATGTATGTGAAAAATAAAATGCTTCTTTTTATATTTGGTTTGATGTTATCATCAACTGAATTTATTGAAGGCTCTGTCCAGGAGGTTAAAGTATCATAAAATTATTGTTCCCTTGTGTGACACGTAATCCTATCACAATCAATGTCACTATCATTTACCAGTGTTTTTAAGCCAACAAACTGCTGAGTATTTTTTTATATATTGGCTAGCATTCTGCACAACCACCAGTAGCTAAAGTGATGACGTAAATCCTGCTTGGGCATCATGCAGGAAGCAGATGTACTGCAAGTCCCCATGATCCCCAGCGAGTTGGCCTAGCTTTGGTTACTGGTGGCCTAAAGCCGTAATAATTAAATTGTGTTTAGATATAACTGTGCATAAATAACTCAATTGTGAATATATTAACTATGTCTCATCGGTCTGTGGCTGAAATAATGCTGATGCGACGTTAAATTCTAACTCACTCACCTACTAGAAATAATCATTGGTGAGAACTTGAGAACCATTACTAAGTACAACAAAATCAATGATGAGGTAATGTCCATAAGAAGTATCAGCTTTCAGTAAGGTGAAATTATGAGAACATCTGAACTTTCGGCCTCATTGGTTCAATGATTTCTGAGGAGACAGATGGAACCCGGACAGCCTGGCAACTTTCAGTCAGGTGATCCCACAGAAGCTCTCGATCGGCATTGAACATGTGTACGAATAGGCAGTGAAAACCAAAAACATTTTTAAAAGTGTTATAATTGTCATGACGTTCTAGAGAGGATATTGCTCGCATTTTAATTTCATCATTCCCAAAATGTACTTCAACTGATCTTTTTTAACATAATTAACATTACATGCATATTGCTAAAATACATTCATAAACGTGTAAATGAGTTTCAACTGCAATAAAAGCACGTGACAACACATACACTCACAATCGAGTTTGTATAGCAAACATACACAGCCGTTTGTTATCCATGTCAACATGGTAATAGATTTATTCCCATGTCGGGTAACAAAGGAACAGGTGTTCTCTACCGAGTGGCTGTTTGCACATTAACTGTAAAATGTACTGAGCTATGAACCATAAATATGCTGATATTGAGAATATGAAGATATTATTAGAGATTATGAATGCTTAGGCAAATCAAGTATGATTTTAAAGGGTGATATAGGTAATGCTAAATACAATTTACGTAGCTTTATGTTTACATACATATTGTTTCTTCAGTTTGATGAAAATAACAAGAAAGAAGTAGCACAATGTCACAATATAGCAGGGATTCAGGTTTTTGGTATTTGCATGATTGTAGTTTGAGCACAGCGTTATCATTTATTCGAATGCCTTGAAACACGTTTATCTCTGTTCTTGAATCGGGAATGGTGTTGGAAGCTGGCAGGGATTCGGTGTTTTCAGATATATATCCAATTGTGCACTTGGCATGTAGATAAGATCAGGTCAAAAAAGCCCTCGAACCCCCTTGGTTTCTGCTTAAATAGGTACAGCCATGTTACGACGTAAATTGTAATAAAAAGGTAAATTGTAATACTTGCAGCAAATTGTTATAATTTTGACGTAAATTGTAATAACAACGCAAATTGTAATAAAAAGTGACGTAAATTGTAATAATCTCAACTTGCGGTAAAATGTAATAACTTTTTACGTAAATTGTAATAACCTTATAAGTTTAGTGTCAAAGGGGTTAAATGACTAGAACCTATCCTTGTCAGGGTTGGTACAGGGTTTATCGTACAATCGTCATTAAAGTATGGGTGTGGGGGAGGATTGAGGTCGTTATCGTACATTGTTGTATAATTATATGTATACTGTAAAACGTGAAATTAATGCATGTCCAAAAGAATTCGACTGCTGGCCCCTAGCCAAAAATGCGACACCCCTACTCTCAAGCATCAGTGGATTTATATCTAAACAAAACGTCCTCTGTCAGGTTTACAGGAGAATCCTCACTTTAATCCAACCTTACATTAATCCAATCACACACCACCAATGTAACTTCTCGTCACGATATGGCTGAAATATTGCCCATGTGACGTTAAATAATAACTCACTCACTCACACTCACTCACACACACACACACACATACAGACACAAACACGTGTTGCACACACTACTTACCCATACAAAACCTCCCCCACACAAACACTATATGTGTGTTTACGTGTGTGTGTGTGTGTGTGTGTGTGTGTGTGTGCGCATGTAGGTGTGTATGTAATGGCAGTAAATGTGAGCTCTATGTCATTGGTACCACATATATGACTGCACTTCTACATACTCTATATGACAGTATCATGTACGTAGATGAAAGTATGTAAGTGGACGATAGTATCTAGATGGCATACTATCATCTACGTAGAAGATACTATCATATACGTAGATGAAAGTATCTTCTACGTAGATGAAAGTATCTTCTACGTAGATTATAGTATCTTCTACGTAGATGATAGGATTTTCTACGCAGATGGTAGTATATTCTACATCGATGGGAGCATGCCCCAAACATCACATCACTTCCAGTAAATGTCTTTCACTATGTACGAGGCAAAACCACTGTACTCAAGGTACAACCAGGCATTGATCCACTTCTGATGGCAAATCACTTTCTTCAGCTCTAATGCAAGTCCACTACTTTTTCCATACGTCATTATTAGCCCTCGGACACTGATAACAGTCGGTAAATTTTCTAACGGACAATATATTCGAGGTCTTTTGATTTTTATATATCATAAAGGTATTATATGTTTTTCAAAACATTCTGGCAGAAATCGCTGATGATAGAATAAGAGCGCGACATATGATCTTCTGAAGAATTTCTTCTGGAAGATGAGGATGATACATGGTCTCATTCGGGTTTGTGTTTTCTTCTGCTTCCTCTGGTCCATAGCTGTGTGGAGTCGTGTCTTCTTCCATATCTTGCGGTGGATCGTTCGCACTTAATACTACGTAGTGTTCCCCCTCCTGCTCAGCAAAATATCGAACAACAATACTATGCAAAGGAACGCTCTGTGTTGGTGTTGAGATAGATGTAGCATGCGCACCAAGGGTGGAGAAGACTGTGACCTGCAGGTTAAAAAGATCCGCTGCAGCCTGGAGTGTCACATGATCTGCATAGGTTCCATCGTTGGACGTGTCGTCGGTGTAGCTTTCCCAGACTTGACCAACAAAGAGTTCTAGTGGATGCCCATCTACACTATTTGGATTTTCAATGATATAATTTACTAGTTTCTTTCTCAAGGCCTTCGCGGATCTGTAAATACCATTTTTTGCCAGGAAATGGCTCAATACAGCAAATTGACAGTTCCATCTCCTGGAGGGTCAAAAATAATTGAATGATCTGGAAAAGATGCATCGCTAAGTGTGAGAGGTATCTTGTACTTCTGTTTGTGTTGCTGATGAAGGAGTCGGTTCCGTGAATTAATGTTTGTGGGTGGATTAACACTAGATATGTTTTCAACTGCGATCCACTCCGACTTTTGTCCATCCACTGGATGTAGAAATTCCACTTGATACATTGACGTTCTCACATTTCGTGATATAATCTTAGCTCGAAATATATATTTGAATCGAGCTGTTCGCCGTCCCTCCCCGTATGATCCCATACCTGATTACTACTTCATCGCCAACATATAATGGCACTTTTTGGAGTCGGTATCTCTGTTTAATCATCCGCTCATCAACACGTCTTGTTGCTTTTTTAGCTTTCGCCCTTAAGTCGTTTGCTTTTTTTCCGCGTTCAAGTCTATCATTTATGGTGGCGTTGTTTAAGTTGGAATGGCACATATTATCTTCGTCGACATGGTCGACGTAAACGTCGAAGTTTGATTTTCGTCCAAAGAACACATGAAAGGGACTCTGCCATCCAAGACTTTCTTTTTTTCCATGTTGAGAATTCTGGCATATTTACTCAGTTGAGGTGCCCAATTTACACCTTTATTGCCCATGGCAAGTCATAACTTGTGTTTCTCTTGAGCTGCCTGTGTGACCTTTCGACCTTGCCTTGACTTTGGGGATGAAAAGATCTACTGCGAAAAGTCTTAATTTGGAATAGCCTACACATGGCATTAACTCTTCCCTTAAATTCAAGCTCTTGACCCATTTGTAATTGCTTGGGGAGTCCGTACTGTTCATATATTCTGGTCAATTGCCTGGCAACTTCGCAACTGGACTTCGTTTTCAGTGGAACTAACCAAACAAAACGGCTAAATAGGTCCATGATCGAGAGAATGTATTTATATTCCTTTCCATTCCATAACACTGAAATTTACTGAAGTCAATAAGGTCTACTTTGTGTTGATCGCGAACCTCGCGAACTCGAACAGGTCGAATTAATGGTTTGTTGTGGAACCTAGTTCTGTAAATAGCTTAACATTTTCGACTTGCTAGTTCTTTCCGTATAACGGTTTCCGGTAAACCAGCAACCGAGTCTATCGTCTGGTGCCAAATCTTCTTGTAACCTGCTGATTTGAGACAATCTCTTTCCCACAGAAGTAAAAAGTTGGTGTCAATTCCGGACCCAGTGTAAAATCAGCCCTCCTGCGCCAAAATCGAACAATAGCATTTCGTTGACAGCGGGTTCTTTGGGAAACTGGGACATCAAATTTACCTTGTAAATGTTTCACATTGGTTCCGTAGGTTTCCTCATCAAAAGTATGTGTGAACATCCTTCTTTTATTTTCATCTCCTATTGCCGCTGTCAGACAACACAATAATAAGACGAGAAATATGATGTTGTTGATAGTCATCGCCATCTTATTGCATGTAGACATATGTTACTGAAGGATGAGAGTGATGTCCCTTTTACACGCGTTCTTTAAAGTCATTAAATTGTCTTCCTTGTTTCTCATCGTTTGTTAACAACAATATGGGTAAGGCGGTGGGTTTATTATTTTATTTTCTACATATTAATTTTTCGACAGATGACTCAAAAACACTGTAGCATTTGATAAAGTTGCTGATTTTTGGGTTCATTGCTCGCATGTATTTTGCTCATGGTAACATTGGAATATATCCAATGTTGTATGAACTCTTTACAGAAGATATTATAATACATTAACCTGGCTCAAGTAATCTTTAGAAAGAAAGGTTTGAACCTGAGAGTGCCGAAAATGGATTTTGATTGTGAATAGGGGGGTGAAAAATAAAGAAAAATGTAGTGTCAGTCGGTGATGAGAAACAAGGACTTTTTTACATGGCCTAAGCGGGATATTTTACGGCGATTCAAATTTGGGTAAAATAACAGCTCAAGGGAATACATAAAAAAAATGATAATTATCAGAAAGAAAAGCATTTTGCACTTTTGAACACATAAAAGCAAACATTCAACTGACATGACGTGTCCCCAACAAGTAACGGATTAAGTAAAGATGTATATATCAAAGTTTACTATTCAAGGTCCTTTTACATATCAATAGTTGTATAAGGATTACTGTTCACAAATATAATAACTGTGTGTGTCAAACATGCATGTTTTCTCACTGCATGAAAAAAGTCTCGAGCTATATTCGTACCGAAAAATTATATATATAATTTTTCGGTACGAATATAGCTCGATATATATAATATTTCGGTACGAATATAGCTCTAGATACTTTTGTCATGCAGTGAGAACACATACATGTTTGACACACACAGTTATTATATTGGTGTACAGTAATCCTTATATATATATATAAAGCACAGTAAAGTTCTAACTCTCAGGCACAATATAGTAATAATTAAATAAGTGGAGTAAGATTGAACACAGTTTTAATATGCTAGCACTTTCAACTTGGACTACGTACGAGTCTCATCGGGCCATAACTGAATAACGGACATGAAGTAGTAACATATAGTTACGTGACGTCATAACATTTAGGAAAACTATGACTTCATCATAACACTTAGGAGAACTATGACGTCATCAACATCTGCATCAAAATTATCCCGCAAAGCTAATTGAAGATAGCACTGCATCAAAATTATCCCGCAAAGCTAATTGGAGATAGCATACAGAAGGCGCTAAGTATCGAGCAACTAAAACTGAGAGAAAGGTCTGAAGAAAACAATATGGGGAATAATTTAACTCTATTTCTACCTTCAACCCTAATCATGAAAAAACATTTTCCATGGTTCAACGATACCTGCCTATTTTGAATCAAAGTATTAAAATGGAGAAGATATTGAGCAAATACAAAATTATCAACAGCAAAAGACAACCCAAAAATCTTAGAAAGATTTTGAAAAGTTCTAAATTTGATTCTGTTGTAATCACTCCACCGGTTTCTAAGTGCGGTGACAAACGTTGCCTAACTTGCAGCAATATAATTGAAGGCTGTTCAGTCCAAATTACAATGGACACTAAATTTACTGTTAAACAAAATATGACTTGTGATACTAGAAGTGTTATTTACTTGATTGTTTTTAGTGGATGCAATGAAAAGTATATCGGAAAGACAGAACTTAAATTAAAAAGAAGAATGAATCTTCACCGTTCACAAATAAAGCAGCCACACAACCGCACGATTCCACTCAGTGAGTGAGTGAGTTAGGTTTAACGCCGCTTTTAACATTATTCCAGTTATATCGCGGCGTGTCAGCTTTGTGTGGGAGGAAAGCCCGAAGTGATGCAGGTCTCAGACGTTTACCACTTCGGTGAAACCCACGAGCACGACAAACCTAGAAACATAATCGGGGCGAACCGGGATTCGAACCCACAATCATAGGTTTCTGGCGTGCCCAAGGGACGCAACTCTGCACAGCGAATCGCGGCGCCTTAGACGACTGGGCCACCCGTACCCCCTCCACTCAGTAAACATTTAGATGCATGTGGAAACGGCAATTTTTTAGTTTTCCCGCCATATGAGCTAAATTTTGATCATGAACCTACATTGTTTCAAAAAGAGCAACATTTCATTCATAAATACGCGCCTAAGTTAAATGTAAAGGCGAAAGTTATTTGTCCATTGTCCTTGGTATTGTGACGTCATAGTTTTCCTAAATGTTATGACGTCACGTAACTATATGTTACTACTTCATGTCCGTTATTTAGTTATCGTCTGATGAGACTCGTACGTGGTACAAGTTGAAAGCGCTAGCCTATTAAAACTGTGTTAATCTTTCTCCACTTATTTAATTATTACTATATATATACTATATATTTTACTGTACTCCGAACAGTTGGAGTACATATATATATATAGGTACAAAACTGTTTAGGGAAGTTTGGTGCAGCATTTATCTTACAATTGTCATTAAATATGACTTAGTGTGGGGTAAGAGAACTTTTTGAAACTTGATATCTAACATTGTTGTATATATATATAAACTCACTGGACTGTTATTTCTGTCCTTGGTTATCAACACAATGCATTTATATATAAAAATATATGTTCGGGATGCTTTCCTTGCATTTAAAGTGTGTTAGCAGTAGTTGAAAAGAGCGATTCAGCATGAAACCAAATTTGAAATGTGAGGTGAGGTGAAATTGGGTTTAACGTCGCGTCCAAGATTATTGCACTTATATAGCGACGTGCATGTACGTGTGTGTTTGTGTGGCTGCTTGTACTAGTCCGGACTGGGGGCACGGGTGACCCAGTCGTCTAAGGCGCCGCGATTCGCTGTGCAGAGTTGCGTCCCCTGGACAAGCCAGAAACCTATGATTGTGGGTTCGAATCCCGGTTCCCGATTATGTTTTTAGGTTTGTCAGCACCATACCCGTACTCGTGGGTTTCACCGAAGTGGTAAACGTCTGAGACCTTCGGGCTTTCCTCCCACATTAAGCTGACACGCCGCGATATAACTGGATTATTGTTAAAAGCAGCGTCAAACCCAACTCACTCACTCTGACACTAGTCCGGACTGATGACGATTTATAGTGCTAGCTCACTGAGATACCATGCCGCAGTTAAACATGAATACCCTACTCAGACACAGTATACTGACTCCGAGCCAACCAGTCCTTGTTTTAAGCCCCTTAATGCCGAGCGCCAGACAGGGTAACAACAAGCACCATCTTTTAACGTCTTTTGGTATGACGCGGCCGGGGATCGAACCCCGGATCTTCCGCTCTCCGGGCGAAAACTCTATCACTAGACCACGGAGGCGGTCAAATTTGAAATGGGGTAAAACAGTTGTCACATGGTGTATGAAATACCCTCCTAAAACATATATTGCAGTCTCAAATTTAGAAGTTTTAACTCAATTTCAGAAAAAAAGTGATCAGGGTAGGCAATTAGAACTAGGTAAAAAAAAATCGGAGCAAAATATAATTTGACTTTTTGGTAAGTCACCAGTCATTTCATTGGAATTTTAAGAGTATGTTATTACAGTGCTTGATATTAGCCCAAATTACTTTAATCCTTTTAATCTTTCAGAGGAGGTTATGTTTTCAGGGGTTTATTATACGTATTTATTTCGTAACAAGGTTTCTTGGCGCAATCCACCAACGATTGTCGAGTTTAGTGATCTTCAAGTACGTTTCAAGGTCAAAGAGAAAATCTACAAAATTTCATTATAAATTTTCAACTCCTTTCTATATACAAGCAGAAATTTATGATAATTCGTATATACTCTTTGAAACTGTATGAGAGTTATCCGAAGATACCGGATGTGTTTTGTGTTTGCACGGGACCTGTCAACTCATTTGTTGTGTTTGAATTCTTCGTCAAAATAACATGAATTGTATAAATATGATTAAATTCCCTCGTTTGTTTCAAGAAAGGGATCATGTACTCCTTATCAACTCGTATAGCGTTTCCACTGCAAATCGACACACTGGTTGACCAGCCTGTGTTTGTACCCTTCGTCATCACTCGTTAAGTCGTGTCGAACTGGTCAACGTACTGTTGAAGCAAGTCATGCAAATAGCATCTTGAATAGCCTTATAAGAGTATTGAACAATATGTCACAAATAATTTATTTGTCGAATTTACGATTGGGTAACCCATCATTTTGAACCCGAGGATTGATCTTTCAGTCATTTAAATTTATTCATATAATGGGTAGGTTTCTCGGCAGGATAAAGCCAACGGATAAAAACGATATCCGTTGGAGTCATATGTGGATAGAGATGCAAATATCAAAGGTCAAGTAGGGACTATCTGCGCTGTTTATAAACAAACATGGCGTCGCCCTCGTCTTTCGGCGATCGCGTCAGAATTAACGATCGTGAATCTGGATAAACTACAGGGATAATTGCTATCATTATCAAAAGAACAGTCTAATATACTGAAAATCTGTGTCTAACTGTGACGTAGCTAAGGCATTTTATAAGTTTTGGCAATTTTGGAGATATAAATTTCGAAACAATTTTGCGAGGGCACTAGGCCTAGCCAAGCGGGATCGGTAACCATATCTGTGCTTGTAGACCTCTGCGGCTTGAAACCTTCTCCACAAATTAAAATAGTTGGATTTGGCCGAACTATGTTTGAATTGTGACCTTGTTTCGTTTTGTCGCTGTGTGTACATCTGACTACACTTTTTAACGTTATGACAGGAAAGACCGAGTGTCAACAACGTCTGACCGTGGCCGTGACGTCTCGTAGACTAGGGTTAGAGTAGCTTCCCTTTGACAAAGGGCTGGTACTCTATCGGGCAGACCGATGGATTGGCGCGAAAGGCAATTAAAAACAATTGTTTTTTTGCCTAGATGTTGCTTCGCCACTGATTAAGAAACAGATTTCAGTTGTAACTATATCGGCTTCTGTCAGTGTCCGACTGACACATCACTTACCCTGTGACGTAATAAATATTAATGCGCACATTCCCGGAAAACTCGCCATGTTTCGGTAATGTTTGTGAGAGAGGGAAAGCGATATTGAAGCACAGAATTAAAAAATGATATTATATGATAAAGAGGTTATCACGCTTGTATGTTTAGGGATGGTAAATATCCTGTATTGAAATAAACACTATGTATTTAGCTCGTCAAGGCTCGCTAAATACAATGTTTATTCCTAATGCAGGATATTTACCATCCCCAAACACACTCGCGTGATAACCTCTATTTATCGATGTTGACACAACACTTTAATGACGATTGTACGATAAAGCCTACACCAACCATCCCTAACTTAACAGTTTTGTACGTTTGTCATCATACACAGTATTTCTCGAATTGTACATGTGAAACGCAAGCTCAACTGACAAAGATCATTTCAAGTCAAATGGCGTCTTGGACACTACGGTAGTAAGGTTATTACAATCTACGTCAAAATTATTACAATTTGCTGCAAGTATTACAATTTACCTTTTTATTACAATTTACGTCGTAACAAGCCAGCCTTCTTGAAACTGTCATGCCTGCAAACGCTAATGGAACCGGCAATAGTCTTCCTTAGTCCAACACACCACTTTGTCCCTAACTTTGCCTAGACAGGTGGTAGAATGGGTCCGGTTCTATCAATCGGCTGGTCATGCCCTGTGTATAAAGTCTTTGATATGGTTTGACACTGTGCATTTATGTTTTGAATAGTCTTCTGTTCTTAAAGTTGTTTAGGTACTTGCCTAGAGCATATACCAAGAAGGCGGTGGCTCATGGGCCAATCTGGTTGATCTTTTCCATCCTCTGGAGTATACCAATCCTGTATCCCTATGGTGTTAGTTTGCTGGAAACTCTGCTTACATATGACATCGCCCTTGTTGGCGCTCCGTGGCGGCCAGGGGCCAGGTTTGCTGAATCATTATATATACAATCATGGCTAAACACAATCCACAAAAACCAAAACGGCAATTATCAGAATCTGATTCCGTACTCGATTCATCTGAGTGAGTGAGTGAGTGACGAGATTATTGTATTCCGAAAGGGATACTTGGCCTCGTTTTTTGGTAATGGAAGGTAAGGGTGACCGTGCTCTAGCTTCGTATTCTCCATTTCTATTCGAAAAAGGACTCAAGGGTAAAGCTGGTGAGTTAAAGGATGTTAAGAAATTACGTTCTGGAGTGCTTTTGATTGAATGTACCAGGAAATCTCAAGCTATCAATATCATGACATCAACCAAGTTGGTAGATATACCTGATAGCTGTTCTACTTATAAGACCTTAAATTTTAGCAAGGGCATAATCAGAGACCACGATCGCAGTCTGGCAGAAGAAACCATTGAAGAAATTGTATCCGAACTTCGAAGTCAAGGTGTGATTGAAGCCAAACGATTCAGATATCGTAAAGATGGACGTGTTTTCCCTTCAAACACATACCTTTTGACTTTCGACACAACAGTTCTTCCAAATTCCATTAAAGTTGGTTGTTTTTCCATGCCTATGGACCTCTACATTCCACGGCCTACTCGCTGTTTTAAGTGTCAAAACTTTGGACATCGGCAGAATTCATACACACGTAATGCTACTTGATTCAGATGTGGTCAACTTGATCATGATGGAAACACCTGCCTCTCAAATGCTCAAACTGTCAAGGTGAGCATACGTCATCTTCAACTGACTATAGTGAATATAAGTTTCACTCCATGGTACAAAAAAATAAGTATGAACAAAACATCAGCTACTTTGATGCCAGGAAACGCGCAAAAGCAGTCACATCCGCTAACACTGCAGGACATTCTTATGCCTCTGTAGTTAAAACACAATGGTTCAAACAATATCAGTTCACTGTCAAATCGATCTGTCATGGGCAGTAGGAGACAAGCCAAAACCAGTTTCTTACATTGAAAATAACTAAACCAAACAAAATATAGTCAGTGCTCCAAAAGTAACGCAAGAGGCATCTACATCAACATCACCTGAAACAACCCCCAAAACTGCAGCACTAAATATTGTTAAAAGTCCAGAGAAGAACATTCAAACTGACAGAGTGTCAAAAGCACTCAAGGATCCTGTACAACTTTACAATAAGTATTAGTCGCTTGAGGATATGGATAGAAAGTTTTAATGAATTACAGCTAATAACAAAAGACTATTTGCCGTTAACAATCTGTCTACAGGGGACATACCTTAAGCAGACTGACAACTTTGATTTACGTCAGTACATGTCCTATCATTCATTTTCCCCACCGGGAAATAAAGCTACTGGAGGATCTACGATTTTGGTGAAGCAGGGAGTGATCCACAGCCATGTTTCCCTTCATACAAGTGCAGTATGTGCAGTACGATTAACTTTGCATGTAACAATTACTTAGTGGTCTTTGTACATTTCACCTTCATCTGCTCTTCAAAAGTCTGATATTCAGAAGCTATACGATCAACTCCCAAAGCCCAGCATCACCATGGTAGTTTTAAACGGGCATAACTCTTTAAGGGGAGTGAATGAGTGAGTGAGTTCAAATTTTAAGTCACATCGGCAATATTTCAGGCATATCGTGACTATCAATGGTTAAACATAATACATATAAGGAAACTTATATAAACATCTGTCAATGAAGGACAGTAAAGTAACTAGATTTATCACAGAAAAAGATATAAAACTAGTACGGAAACATAACAGAGAATAGCACATGACGTTAAAACGGGCTATAGATCGTCAGCAACTGAAGGTAGACCACCATACTGGGGACCATGGGTACTTACAGTACCTTTGCTACCTGCATGGACCCCAGCAGGATTTACATCATCCCTTCAGCCACTGGCGATTGTATGCAAATTTGGCCACAAGTAAAAATACAAATATTCTACGTTTAAAGAGTAGTAGGCAGAAATATTCTCTGAATGACATGGACTTGCGTTATATCCTCTCAGGGGGGCAATAATTTTACACTACGTGATCAAACCCCTTTGAGGATACGGACAGTAACAAACTCAGATTTAATTTCATTCTACCAATTTTAAAAAGTCATTAATTTTATACATGACATATTATCAAAATTTTATTGAACAGTTCTATCTCTTTTAAAAACCCAATAACTAAATGAGAATTAATATTATGAAAAAGATCCTTGAGAGATGATGATTTGAAATATTTATCCCTTGTGATGAAAAATCAATACAGTCAAGCAGGACATGCTTGACCGTGATTCTCTCATCACAAGGAATAGTGAGTGAGTGAGTTAATATTTAACGTCACATCGGCAATATTTCAGCCATATCGTGACGAGAATTAATACATTAATAACAAATAAGTATATATAATTTATAAAAAACCTGTCAGCAAAGGACAGTACAATAACTAGAATATCACAGAGTGTATTAAAACTAGTTGAGGAACATATAAAAGCAGGAAGAATTAACAACACAATGTAAAAATGGGCTAGAGATCGTCAGTAACTAAAGGGAGAACACCATACCAGGGACCATGGGGACTTACAGTGCCTTTGCTTCCTGCATGGACCCTGGCTGGATTTATATCAGTCCTTCAGGCACTGGCGATAGTTGACCAGTTAAGCCTTAGATTAAAATGACAAAAATACTACCCCCCTGGAGGGTACAGCCACTAACAATCTAAGTTATATATTAGCACTACCAATATATAAAAACATATTATGTACATAAAAATATATGTATGAAATCAATTTCCTTTAAAAAGTGCAATACTAAATGAGAATTAACTTGACTAAAAAGGTCCTTGGCTGTTTTGACACTATAATATTTATCCGTTGTGATGGAAAAATCAATACAATCAAGCAGGACATGCTTGACCGTGATTCTTTCATCACAAGGGATGCAAAACGGAGGATCCTCACCATTTAAAAGATACTCATGTGTATATCTTGAATGGCCAATACGACATCGTCGCATAATGACCTCTTCAAATCTGGACTGACAGCCCAAGTAGGTGTAACCACAAGGAATAGAATATGGATGATCTTCACCTTTCAACAAATATTCGTGAGTATATCTACTATGGCCAATACAACATCGTCGTAAAATGACCTCTTCAAATCTGGACTGACAACCCAAGTAGGTGTAACCGATATTTGGTTTAATTTCATGTAATTTATTGATACGTACTTGGGTGTCCTACTTCTTTTGCATCTGATCACGGATGTAAGATTTAATTACAAGTTTATAAACTCTGTATGGGAAAAGAAGTGGTGTCACAGATTTGGTGAGTCCTGCTTTAGCAGCAGCAGGCACTCGTGAAGAGCAACCTCCTCGTGGTGAGTGCTGGGTAACGCTAATAGCTCTTCCCCCGTGTGGAACCGGGGCAGAATATTTCCACAGCCTCCCATTGCTGGTCGTATGAGGCGACTAAAATGGGCAACCTGTTTGCCGTGGGTTGCGTCCCTGTGTCGGCGGAGGACGGGAGTCTGGTAGTTGAGGGCACTGGTTCCTGGAACTGTGTTCCTTTGCCCAACACACTACTTCGACCCTTACTTCGCCTAGACGGGTGGTAAGATGGGCCCGGTCTTATCAATCGGCTGGTCATGCCAGGCCCTGTGCGTAATATTGTATATGCACATCTGTGTTGTATTGTAATGTATATTTTGGCCTTGGCCGTCCATAACTTGTGTGTATTATCAATTTTGGATTGAATAATTTGCCTAGAGTCTTACGCCAGAAGGCGGTGGCTCATGGGCCAATCTGGTTCTTTCGACCTCTGAGTTCTGTATGTCTTCAATTTCTTGCCATGGGCCGAACCAGCCTGACATTTTATTTGATAGACAAATACAGCTATTCATGTTGTTCTTACTGGAGTATAACACCTCTGTATCCCTGATGTTTGCATATTGGAGATCCGGTGCAGGAAAACATCGCTCTTTGTAGCACTCCATGGTGGGTGGGGAGCAGAGGTGCTGAATACATTAATTTCATCATGGCTCACAATCCTTCTGGTTCCAACCGAAATGAAAAGAAGAGACGTCTCGAAGCTGAGATTTTATCATCTGATGATGATATTTCCGTTTCACAAAGTTCTAATTCTTGGGCTCGATTTATAGTAGTTGAATCACGAAATCAACTACCGTTGAAAATTAATCCTTTTGCCATATCAAAAGCCATTGCGGGTATTTGTGGTGAAGTCAAGAATGTTTCACGGCTCCGGAGCGGTTCTCTTTTGGTAGAGTGTGCACGGAGACAGCAAGCTATCAATCTTTTGAAATGTACTACATTCGCAAACACTGAAGTTGCTGTCTCTGCGCACAGAACGTTAAACTCAAGTCGAGGCATCATCCGCGACAGAGCCCGTTGTCTGGCAGAAATGACAGAAGAGGAAATTCTTGATGAACTCAATGATCAACATGTCACGTCTGTGAAACGTTTCACAAGAAAGGATGGAGATAACATTGTCCCAACAAATACTTATTTGTTCACCTTTTCACTGTCGACCATACCACAATCTATAAAGGCAGGATATTTTAACATCGGAGTGGAGGTGTATGTCCCCAATCCACTCCGATGTTACAAGTGTCAGAAGTTTGGACACGGTTCCAAATCATGCGATCGGCCGAGTGTTTGTCACCGTTGTGGTGCAAATCATGACGCCTCAGATTGTACAGCTGATCCCAAATGTGTGAATTGTAAGGGTAAACATGTTGCATCTTCAAAATCATGTCCTCTTTGGCAACATGAGAAAGATATTTTGACAGTCAAATGTCAAAACAACATTTCTTTTCAGGAAGCAAAAAAAGTCATTGCCAGCCGGTCACCTCCATCAGTGCACACTTATGCTGCTGCTGTCTCTCGACCTTCTACCACAAGATCAATAGAATGTCAAACTGACTTGACATGGGCACACTCTGAACATCCTGTGCCTGTGGTTACAACATCAGAGAGTCAGACAGATGATTCAGATACTCAATCATGTGGCATCTCTCCAGCATCTCAGGTTGTGACTCAGACTATGGCCCAACCTAAACCGACTCCTGAATTACCAGCAACTAACAAACCATTGACTGAAATGCCCAAAAAACAAAAGAAGAAACAAAACAAGAAAATTATTACTAAGATCCCTACTGTCAATGAGACATCTGTTGATGTTCAGAATTTCTTTGATCCTCTCGAGATGGATGTTACTCCATCTACTATGAGTGGTGACTCTTCTTCACGTTCACGTGAGCGATCTCCTATTGAACCACCATGAATCATTCTAGTCTAATTCAATGGAATTGCAGAGGGCTTAGGCACAACTTTAATGAACTACAGTTATTAACAACAGATTTTATTCCATCAGCAATTTGTTTACAAGAGACGTACTTAAAAAATACAGATAAATTTGAATTAAGGCAGTATAGTTCCTATCATTCTTTTTCTCCTCCAGAAGGTAAAGCTACTGGAGGTGCTTCTATGTTGGTGCGGCGGGGCGTTGTTCACAGTCCTGTTCCTCTTGACACGAATTTGCAAGCAGTTGCAGTTAGACTTACACTGCATATTGCCTTCACACTTTGCTCCTTATACATTCCTCCATCTTCAAATCTTCAGCGTAATGATCTACAAAAACTGTACGACCAGCTCCCAAAGCCCTGTCTCATCATGGGTGATCTAAATGGTCATAATCCTTTATGGGGAAGTTCAACCATTAATCAAAAGGGAAAAGTGATCGAGGATTTTGTGTCCGATAATGATCTTTGCATCTTTAACGATGACTCGGACACCTACTTACACCCTGCAACTGGTACGTATTCATCATTAGATCTGTCTTTGACGGATTCAGTTTTGTTGAATGAATTCTCATGGTCCGTCCATGATGACCGATGTGGGAGTGACCATTTCCCCACGGTGCTTAAACCAATTAATCCTGCTGATGATCCACCTTCACCTCGATGGAATTTTGTGAAGGCTGATTGGCTTTTATTTCAATCTTTATGCAAAGATAAATTACTACCTACGTCTTTTCAGAATGTTACTGACCCGATTCAGTTGTTCTCAGATCTACTGAATGAAATTGCTGATGAATCAATACCTAAGTCCTCGATCAACCCACGTGTTCGTAAACCGTGGTTTGATGACACTTGCAAACACGCTAGGAAATGTCGTAAGAAGGCGGAGAAATACTTCCGTAAACATCCCACTGTCCATAACTTGAATACCGTAAAAATTTCAAATGCTAAGGCGAGACGTCTATTCAAACAAAATAAACGTCAATCCTGGCAGAATTATGTCTCAAAAATTAACTCTCGTACCCCTATGTCCAAGGTATGGAACATGATCAAAAAGATCAAAGGCAAGGGATCAAATTCTACAGTAAACCATCTAAAGGATGGCGATACTTTGCTAACGACTAAATCTGATATTGCCAATAGACTTGGGAAAACGTTATCTCAACATTCGTCTTCATCTAATTACGCTCCTGCATTTCAAAAATATCAGCTCCAACAGGAAAAGAAAAAAGTAAATTTTACATCTGATAATGGTGAAGATTACAATGAGGTATTTTCACTACATGAGCTATATACTGCCTTAGGGCAAGCTCATGATACAGCAGCAGGCGCTGATAATATTCATTATCAGCTGCTGAAACACTTGCCCGAATCATGCCTTGAAACTATGTTAAATATATTCGATGATATTTGGACATCTGGGACGTTTCCACCTTCATGGCATAATGCCATTGTTATACCAATACCCAAACCTGGGCGGGATCATTCTGATCCATCAAATTACAGACCTATCTCACTAACTAGCTGTGTTTGTAAAACGATGGAACGCATGGTAAATAATCGATTAGTGTGGTACTTGGAAACAAATAATCTTCTTACCAATATACAATGTGGTTTCCGGAAGAACAGAAGTACTATCGATCATTTAGTGCGTTTAGAATCGTTCATTAAAAATTCCATTGTAAATAGACAACATGCTGTATCGATCTTTTTCGACTTAGAAAAAGCATACGATACAACATGGAAACATGGTATTTTAAAAGATCTTCATGATTTTGGATTAAGAGGCCGTTTGCCTCTTTTCATATCACAGTTTTTAACAGACAGGCAATTTCAAGTCCGAGTGGGTACAACCCTGTCTGATCATTATAATCAGGATCAGGGTGTCCCACAAGGCAGTATTTTGTCTGTCACTTTATTCAGTATAAAAATTAACAGTTTGTCCAAAGTTTTAAATGATTCAGTTGATGGATCACTTTTTGTGGATGATTTTAATCTATCTTGTCGTGGTAAAAATATGCGCACAATAGAAAGGCAATTACAATTATGTCTTCATAAAATTCACAAATGGTGTTTAGAAAACGGGTTTAAATTTTCCAAATCAAAAACTAATTGTATACATTTCTGCAGAAAATATAAGCCGCATAAGGACCCTGAACTGTTTCTGAATGACACTCCTATCAAAGTTGTTAAGGAGGCCAAGTTCTTGGGACTTATTTTTGATCATCACTTAACTTTTCTCCCGCATATTAAATACCTAAAAGCTAAATGCCTGAAGGCACTCGACTTATTGAAAGTAGTTTCTAATTCAAAGTGGGGAGCGGATCAAACAACTCTCTTACACTTATACAGGTCACTAATCCGTTCAAAACTTGATTATGGCTCCATCGTCTATGGTGGAGCCTGCAAAAGTAATTTACAAAAACTCGATACCATCCATCATCAAGGCCTGAGGCTTTGCCTTGGAGCTTTTAGAACGTCTCCCATTCACAGTCTCTATATAGAAGCAGATGAGCCTTCTCTTAAACAACGCCGTTTAAAATTATCTTTACAATACATCACTAAATTATATTCTAATCCGTCCAATCCAGCTTTTGAATGCATATTCCATCCTCTCTACGAGGATCTTTACACTAAGAAATCAACACTTACTCCTCCACTCGGAATCAGAATAAAATCTGCAATATAGCTTCTAATATTCAACTCCAAGATATAGCTCCTACTAAACTTTTCTCATCTCCTCCTTGGCAAATGGTAAAGCCAGAGGTAGATCTTACGTTAACAAAACTAAAGAAATCAGACACTAACGAATTAATTTACCAACAAGAATACAGTCAATTAAGAAACACATACGACACTTATAAATCTATATTTACAGATGGATCCAAGGATGGTGGCGCAGTTGCTAGTGCCACCGTCATTGGATCCAGAACAATATCTTCACGTTTACCTGATAACAGTTCCATATTCACTGCAGAAGCAAACGCCATTTTTACAGCACTTAAATATATCAGTAATCAAGCTAAACATAAACAATTCATACTGTTTTCAGATTCTCTTTCATGCCTTCAGGCGATTAAAAATATGTCATCAAAACATCCACTTTTAATCGAAATTCTTGAATTATTTAATGATCTTGCTACTGGCCAATATGACATCGTCTTTTGTTGGTTACCAAGCCATGTTGGTATCATTGGTAACACAATGGCCGATGCTGCTGCAAAAGCAGCCCTCAACAAATCTGTGACACCACTTCTGATCCCATACACTGATTTTAAACCCATGATTCGATCTTACATCCGAGATCTTATGCAACAGAAGTGGGACGCCCAAGTAGGTATCAATAAATTACATAAAATTAAACCAAATATCGGTTACACCTACTTGGGCTGTCAGTCCAGATTTGAAGAGGTCATTATGCGACGATGTCGTATTGGCCATTCAAGATATACACATGAATATCTTTTAAATGGTGAGGATCCTCCGTTTTGCATCCCTTGTGATGAAAGAATCACGGTCAAGCATGTCCTGCTTGACTGTATTGATTTTTCCATCACAAGGGATAAATATTTCAGTGTCAAAACAGTTAAGGACCTTTTTAATGATGTTAATTCTCATTTAATATTAAGTTTTTTAAAAGAAATAGAACTTGTCCATAAATTTTGATGTGCTTAATGTATTATTTTATAAATTGGTAGTGCTAATAAATAACTTAGATTGTGAGTGGCTGTACCCTCGATGGGGGTTGAAGTAGCATAAAATTATTGTCCCCCTGAGAGGGTATGTAAGTCCCAAACCATTCGTAGTATTTTTATGCATACCAGACTTTTAAATCGTAGTATATTTGTTAGTTTTATTCAATGGCTAAACTTGCATATAATCGCCAGTGACTGAAGGGATGGTGTAAATCCTGCCAGGGTCCATGCAGGAAGCAAAGGTACTGTAAGTCCCCATGGTCCCTGGTGTGGTGATCTCCCTTTAGTTACTGACGATCTCTAGCCCATTTTTATATTGTGTTGTTCCTTAATACTTAATTCTTTTAAATGTTCCGCAACTAGTTTTAAAATCTTCTCTGTGATATTCTAGTTCTCATACTGTCCTTCGATGACAGATTTTTATAAAGTTTAAATATATGTATATTTCATGACTAATTTCTCGTCACGATATGGCTGAAATATTGCCGATGTGACGTAAAGCATTACCTCACACACCCAATTTAGCAGCAGCATCGGCCATTGTGTTACCAATGATACCAACATGGCTTGGTAACCAACAAAAGACGATATCGTATTGGCCAGTAGCAAGATCATTTTGTACTTCTATAATTTCACGAAAAAGTGGATGTTCACAAGATATATTCTTAATTGCCTGAAGACAGGAGTGAGTGAGTGAGTTTAATTTTAAGTCACATCGGCAATATTGCAGCCATATCGTGACTATCATAAACATGCTAAATATTTTGAAACTTACATAAAACTATACATAACACTAACATGATAAAAACGGCCTAGAGATCGCCATCTTCTGAAGGTAGATCACGATACTGGGGACCATGGGGATCCCTTCAGTGGATGGCGATTGTACGCAATTTAGCCATTAGTTAAAAGAAATGAATATACTACGTTTAAAAAAGTGGTTCGAATATACGTACTTTCAGAATGTGGTCTTACGTATACTCTCAGGGGGACAATAATTTTACACTACGTCAACCCCCCTTGAGTATATAGCCACTAACCATCTAAGTTACAGAATACACACATTTCCCAAATTTTAAAAACAAATAATTGTCTACACAATTCAAAATGTATCAATAAGTTCTATTTCTTTTAAAAATGCTAAAATTAAATGACAACTAATACAATTAAAAAGATCCTTAAGAGATAATGATTTGAAATATTTATCCCATGTGATGGCAAAATCAATACAGTTAAGCAGGACATGCTTGACTGTGATTCTCTCATCACAAGGGATACAAAATGGAGGATGCTCACCTTTCAGTAAATATTCGTGTGTATATCTGCTATGGCCAGTGCCACATCGTCGCATAATGACCTCTTCAAATCTGGACTGACAGCCCAAGTAGGTGTAACCGATAATTGGTTTAATTTCATGTAATTTATTCATACCTACCGCCTGTAAAATACAGACAAATTTGAATTTCGTCAGTACAATTCGTATCATTCGTTTTCACCTCCAGGTGACAAAGCCACAGGTGGCGCTTCCATTTTGGTGAGGCAGGATGTCATCCACAGCCCCATCCCTCTTAAATGCAACCTTCAAGCTGTTGCTGTCCGTCTGTCTTTACATATAACTTTCACACTTTGCTCTTTATACATTTCACAATCGTCAGCAGTCTGATCTTCAGGATTTGTTTGATCAGCTCCCAAGACCCTGTGTCATTACGGGTGACCTGAATGGGCATAACCCTCTGTGGGGTAGTACAGATACCAACAACAAAGGGAAAATCCTGGAAGACTTCATTTCAAATAATAATTTATGCATATATAATGATGGATCAGACACATATCTACATCTCGCTACTGGAACTTATTCTGCTCTTGATTTGTCACTCACAGATGCAAATGTATATCACGAATTTGAGTGGTCAGTCCACAATGATCTATGTGGAAGCGACCATTTCCCCACAATACTTTCTGCTATTAACCCGAATGATGAGCCACCTGCGTCAAGGTGGAATTTTAAAAGGGCCAACTGGCCATTATTTCAGACACTTTTTACTGACAAATTGACATTTGACATTTTCATTAACGTTCCTGATCCTATTCAGTTGTTCACGGACACACTGAATAATATTGCCGATGTAACTATTCCTAAGTCCCCTGTTAAACCACACATTCGTAAACCATGGTTTACAGATGATTGCAAACAGGCTAGGAAGAATAGGAGGAAGGCTGAAAAATACTTTCGCCGTCGACCTACAGTTCACAATTTAAATGATGAAAAGATAATTGGTGCCAAGGCTCGACGTACGTTTAAACAAAATCGGCGACAGTCTTGGCAAAACTTTGTATCAAAGATTAATTCCTATGACAAAGGTGTGGAACATGGTACAAAGAATCAAAGGGAAGGGTTCAAATCCTGACGTTCATCATCTTAAAGATGGTCATGGTCTACTAACTGACAAAGTAGACATTGCAAATAAGTTGGGTGAAACTTTAGCCAAACACTCTTCATCATCCAATTATAATCCCAAGTTTCAGAAATATAAAAATCAACAAGAAAAGGAAACTATTAATTTTAATTCAGATAATGGTGAAGACTACAATGAAGTATTTTCACTACATGAGCTCAGTACTGCCCTAGCACAAGCCCATGATACCGCAAGAAGAGCTGATAATATCAACTTTCAGCTCAATGTCATTGTTATCCCTATACCAAAACCTGGCCGGAGTCATACAGATCCATCTAATTATCGACCTATTTCGTTAACTAGCTGCGTTTGTAAAACCATGGAACACATGGTCAATCAATTAGTATGGTTTTTAGAAACCAATAATCTTATTACCAATCTTTAATGAGTGAGTGAGTGAGTTGGGTTTAACGCTGCTTTTAACATAATTCCAGTTATATCATGGCGTGTCAGCTTAATGTGGGAGGAAAGCCCGAAGTGAATCAGGTCTAGGACGTTTACTACTTCGGTGAAACCCACGAGCATGGGTATGGTGCTGACCAACCTAGAAACATAATCGGGGCGAACCGGGATTCGAACTCACACTCATAGGTTTCTGGCGCCCCCAAGGGACGCAAATCTGCACAGCGAATTGCGGCGTCTCAGACGACTGGGCCACCTGTGCCCCCCAATCTTTAATGTCGTTTCCGCAAAAATCGCAGTACTATTGACAATCTGGTTCGTTTAGAATCATTTATTAAAAAATTCCATTGTAAATAACAAGCATGCTGTATAAATCTTTTTTTTATCTTGAAAAAGCTTATGATACAACATGGAAACATGGTATTTTAAAAGATTTACATGGACAGTTTCACATTAGGGGTTGTGATTTTTACAATTATTATTTAAATGATCGTGCTGAGTATTGGAGCTTGCCAAAGGTAACATTTTATTGTTAGAGGAAATTGACAGTAAATACTTAATACCATGTATACAGGATATATTCAGGATTGTTAGCCCTTTCTTCCTCTGTTTGTAATTCTGATGGAAAGAAGTCACTCATACATTCTATGTGAAAGAAGATCAGACTTGGTTAGAATCCGTGTTTATCTGTACCAACTTCCAACTGGCCAGGGGTGGTGAATTGAGATATTCTTATTATTATGTGTCAAATTGTACATACATTTGTGTTTAAATATTCAAAGGGGCTTTCCCTACACCCGTCCATATCTTAAGTAACAAACATTATTTATTGTATGGATTATATAAAGATTTTATCTAAGTGTATGTTTGACATTTTGCGTGCATGAAAGATGGGATTTAGGGAGAAAGGAAATATTTTCCTAAAAGTTTCCAATAACAAATGGAGGAAACTGGAAATGGCTGAACCTGTAGAAAGCATCAAATCCGTGACAGATGTGACAGATCTCACAGGGTGACATTCAGCAGGCCTATTACCTTGTGATCATGTTTGCATTTTTCTTAACAGTTCAGAAAAAAACCATACGAAATCTGAAGTAAACTACATTGGAAAATGAGAGGAGAAATTGATAGTCAATGCTTTTTATCTTAAAAAAGCATCTCTGTTCAGTAAACAACAGTTGTTATTTTAGTACTTTCAAGAGGAATCCCAAACCTTCTCTGACTCTGTTATGATATATTATGTCAAAGTGAAAACCAAAAACTATTAACCTGCAACAAAGAATTTTTATTGGACTTGTTAATTGGCTTATTGTTGATATGCATGTGTTCAGAATAATGAAAACATATACTATATCAACTATAATATACTTCCGTGTGAATGCGTGTGATACTTGCATATTGGCTCCCAAATTCTCACAATACATTATATGAAAGCAAAATTGTGTGTTTAATTAACCTAATCTCTCATGTCAGAGACTGATTTCAAACCGCATGTCTTGGTGTTACACAGCCCTCTCAATCACAACAGATGCGTTCTGAACGTATAATCTTTCGGCTCCATAGCCTGTACTGTCTTTAATTTGACTTTAATAGCCTTCGAATGTTACGTCTAGAACACACAAACAGGACCGTTCAGTTTATATAATGAATGTGGCAGTCAGTGGATCTTTCAGTTCGCTTGCGCCCCTGTGTCGGCAGAGGACGGGATTCTGGTGGTTGAGGGCATTGGAGCCAGGAACCAGTGTTCCTTTTGCCCAACACACCACTTCGACCCTTAATTCGCCTAGACGGGTGGTAGAATTGGCCCGATTCTATCAATCGGCTGGTCAGGCCATGCCCTGCTCATGGAAAACATTCATGTTGAAATTATTCGCATTATGTGATTGCTGTACTTGAATGTTGTTAACCAAAATGTTATGATATAAATTTTTGCCAAGAGTCCAATGCCAGAAGGCGGTGGCACATGTGCCAATCTGGTGTTGTTGACCTCCAAATGCAATATGTATCCATTTTTCTTGCAGAACCAGCCTGGCATTTAATTTGGTAAACAAATATTGCTATTTGTGTCATATTCGCTGGTGTATAACAACCCTGTATCCCTGGTGTTTGCATCCTGGAGATCCAATGCAATTTAACACTGTCTTTGTTGACACTCCATGGTGGGTGGGGAGCAGGGTTGCTGAAACATTTCCTTTCAATATGGCTCCCAATCATCCTGGTTCTAAACGGAGACCTTTATATACAAGTACATCTGATGAAACTGATACACATGTTGATTCGAAGCTGCGGATCATGAACCAATTAAATTAAACCCATTCGCCATATCTTAAGCTGTTCATGGCTATTGTGGGGAGGTGAAAAATGTGACACGTTTGCGTAGTCGATCTCTTTTGGTGGAATGTATGCGAAAGCAGCAATCAATCAATTTGTTGTCTATCACTCAGTTTGCTAATGTGAAGGTTACTGTTTCTGCACGGCGGACTCTGAACTCTTGCCGTGGCATTGTCCGTGACCGGACACATTCGCTGTCGGAAATGTCAGAGAACGAAATTGTGGCTGAACTAAAAAATCAAGGAGTTCAGGGGGTCAAACGATTTACCAGAAAGGATGATAACTCCAATATTGTTCCTACGAACATTTATTCACTTTTGCCCTTTTGTCTATTCCCAATTCAATTAAAGCTGGTAATGTCAACATCGGAGTGGAGGTGTATGTCCCCAATTCACTCCAATGTTATACATGTAAAAAATTGGGACATTGTTCCAAAACCTGCACGCACGCCATGGTCTGTCACTGTTGTGGTGACAACCATGAAAGTACAGATTGTAGCCAAGATCTGAAATGTGCGAACTGTGCTGGCTAACACATGGCCTCTTCTGAATTCTGCCCTGTTTATGAAACAGAAATCAAAAATTCTGAAACTAAGGTGGGAAAGAAACATCAGTTTTGCAGACGCAAGAAAGCTTGTTACCAATCAGTCAACACCCATTTGAACTTTAAATTATTCTGCTGCTGTAGCTAAGTCTGTTACAACCTCTTCCTCTGTTCTGTGTCAGACTGAGTTGACATGGGTCAAGTCTGATCGACCTGTCATAACTTCGTCTGTCACTCAGCCAGACGTATCGGACCGTCAACCATCATCATCATCCACTACCTCTCCAGCTGAGACTCAGACAATTCCTGTAGAACCAGCACTGTCTGAACAAAAGCTATCAAAAAATAAAAATAAAGGTTGGACAGTAATCAAAAGTCAAACAAAAATCAAAAGCTAGATTCCCCCTCTTCTGAGGAGGTATCTCTCCACAATCCCTTTGGTGCGCTTGACATGGACGTGACGCCATCGTCAAACAGTAGCCGTAAGAGTTCTTGTTCCTCACGTTCATGTGAGAGATCACCAATTGAGCCACCATGAATCAATCATCAAATATATTACAATGGAACTGTAGAGGACTTAGGAATAACGATAATGACTTACAACTCTTAATTCAAGATTTCAAACCATCTGCGATATGTTTACAAGAAACATACTACAAAGATACTGATCAATTTGATATACGAGGTTATACCTCCTATAATGTCTTTTCACCTCCTAGTGCTGAAGCCACTGGAGGTTCTTCAATTCTGATGGAACACGGCGTCATCCATAGCCCTGTTCAACGTATTACTCCCCTTCAGGCTGTTGTAATCCGTGTAACTTTGCACATTATTTTTACATTGCGCTCACTATATATTCCACTATCTTCTTCTCTTCGACAGTCTGAACTTAAAGCTCTCTATGATCAACTCCCCCAGCCCTGTATTATTACGGGTAATCTAAATGGGCACAATCCACTTTGGGGTAGTATTCAGACAAATAATAAGGGGAAACTTTTGGCAGATTTCATTTCCAACAATGACTTATGTATCTATAACGATGGTTCAAACACATATCTACATCCCGGTACAGGTACCTACTCTGCTCTGGATCTAGCAGTTACAGATTCTGATTTTTTAAACGAATTTGAATGGTCCGTTCACGAAGACCTCTGTGGTAGTGATCATTTCCCAACCATTTTAAAACCTGTCTAACCTTCAGATGTTCCTCCTTCAACAAGATGGAACTTCACTAAGGCCAACTGGCCTCTGTTTGAAATGCTGGCATCCAATAAATTAAAACCTGATCTATTTATTGACGCGACAGATCCTGTAAAATTATTTTCGGGTGAATTAAACAAAATAGCAGATGAATGTATTCCTAAGTCCTCTACAAATCCACATATCCATAAACCATGGTTCAACAATGACTGCAAACAAGCTAGGAAGGCACGGAAAAAGGCTGAACACTATTTCCATCGCCATCCAATGGTCCATAAATTGAATAAATATAAAATCTTAAATGCTCAAACCAGGCGTACGTTTAAACAAAATAAACGTCAATCTTGGCAACTTTATGTTTCCAAAATAAACTCACGAACGCCCATGTCCAAGGTATGGAACATGATACAGAAAATTAAAGGTAAGGGTTCTAAATGTAGCGTCCACCATCTCAAGAATGGGGATGACCTAATAACTAATAAATCAGATCTTGCAAATAAACTCGGTGAAACGTTAGCAAATCATTCTTCTTCCTCAAATTATGTTCCTCAATTCCAAAAATTTCAAAAACAGCAGAAAAAGAAAACTATAAATTTTAAATCAGATAATAGGTAAGATTATAATGAAATATTTTCGATCCATGAACTTCATACAGCTCTTGGACAAGCTCATGATACTGCTACAGGAGCTGATAATGTACACTATCAACTCCTGAAGCACTTACCAGAACTGTGTTTAGAAACCTTTTTGTTATTTTTTGATGATATATGGACATCAGGTAAGTTTCCTTCTTCCTGGCGTGATGCCATAGTTATACCCATACCGAAACCTGGACGAGATCACAGTGATCCCTCAAATTATAGACCAATTTCATTGACCAGTTGCGTTTGCAAAACGATGGAACGCATGGTCAACAATAGATTAACATGGTACTTTGTATCAGGCACTCGTGAAGAGCAACCTCCCCGTGGTGAGTGCTGGGTAACGCTAATCGCTCTTCCCCCGTGTGGAACCAGGGTAGAATATTTCCACAGCCTCCCATTGCTGGTCGTATGAGGCGACTAAAATGGGCAACCTGTTTGCCGTGGTTTGCGTCCCTGTGTCGGCGGAGGACAGGAGTCTGGTAGTTGAGGGCACTGGTTCCTGGAACTGTGTTCCTTTGCCCAACACACTACTTCGACCCTTACTTCGCCTAGACGGGTGGTAAGATGGGCCCGGTCTTATCAATCGGCTGGTCATGCCAGGCCCTGTGCGTAATATTGTATATGCACACATGTGTTGTATTTTATTGTATATTTTGGTCTTGGCTATGCATACCTTGTGTATGTTCTCAATTTTGGATTGTATACATTGCCTAGAGTCTTACGCCAGAAGGCGGTGGCTCATGGGCCAATCTGGTACTTTCGACCTCTGAGTTCTGTATGTCTTCAATTTCTTGCCATGGGCCGAACCAGCCTGACATTTTATTTGATAGACAAATACAGCTATTCACGTTGTTCTTACTGGAGTATAACACCTCTGTATCCCTGATGTTTGCATGTTGGAGATCCGGTGCAATAAAACATCACTTTTTGTAGCACTCCATGGCGGGTGGGGAGCAGGGGTGCTGAATCAATTACTTTCATCATGGCTCACAATCACTCTGGTTCGAACCGCAATGAAAAGAAGAGACGTCTGGAAACTGAGATTTTATCATCTGATGATGATGTTTCTGTCATATTAAATAATAATTCTTGGGCACGTTTTTTGGTAGTTGAATCCAGAAATGAATTACCACTAAAAATAAATCCTTTTGCCATATCTAAAGCCATTGCATGTATTTGTGGTGAAGTTCAGAATGTTTCACGGCTCCGGGGCGGTTCTCTTTTGGTAGAGTGTGCACGGAGACAGCAAGCTATCAATCTTTTGAAATGTACTACATTTGCAAACACTGAAGTTGCTGTCTCTGCGCACAGAACGTTGAACTCGAGTCGGGGGATCATCCGCGACAGAGGCCGTTGTCTGGCGGAAATGAATGAAGATGATATTCTTGACGAACTCAAAGATCAACATGTCACTTCAGTGAAACGGTTTACTAGAAAAGGACGGAGAAAACATTATCAAAACAAATACTTATTTGTTCACATTTGCACTGTCGACTATACCACAATCAATTAAGGCAGGCTATTTTAACATCGGAGTGGAGGTGTATGTCCCCAATCCACTCCGATGTTACCAGTGTCAGAAGTTTGGGCATGGCTCCAAATCATGCGATCGGCCGATTGTTTGTCACCGTTGTGGTGCAAATCATGACGCCTCAGGTTGTACAGCTGACCCCAAATGTGCTAACTGTATGGGTAAACATGTTGCGTCTTCGAAATTCTGTCCTCTTTGGAATCATGAAAAGGAAATCTTAACTGTCAAATGTAAAAACAACATTTCTTTTCAGGAGGCTAAAAAAGTCGTTGCCAGCCGGTCACCTCCATCAGCGCACACCTATGCTGCTGCTGTCTCTCGACCTTCTACCACAAGATCTATAGAATGTCAAACTGACTTGACATGGACACACTCTGAACACCCTGTGCCTATGGTTACAACATCAGAGAGTCAGACCAATGATTCAGATAGTCAATCATGTGACATCTCTTCAGCATCTCAGGTTGTGACTCAGACTATGGCCCCACCTAAACCAACTTCTGAATTACCAGCACCTAACAAACAATCGCCTGAAATGCCCAAAAAACAAAAGAAGAAACAAA
This sequence comes from Haliotis rufescens, assembly GCF_023055435.1. NCBI lineage: Eukaryota > Metazoa > Mollusca > Gastropoda > Lepetellida > Haliotidae > Haliotis > Haliotis rufescens. Next base: position 42,758 of record NW_025963862.1, read on the forward strand.
ACAAGAAAATTTCTACTAAGATCCCTACTCTCACTGAAACATCTGTAGATGTTCACAATTACTTTGATCCTCTTGAGATGGATGTTACTCCATCTTCCATGAGTGGTGACTTTTCTTCACGTTCACGTGAGCGATCTCCTATAGAACCGCCATGAACCATTCAAATATATTTCAATGGAATTGCAGAGGACTTAGGCATAATTTTCACGAATTGCAATTATTAACAACGGATTTAAGTCCATCAGCAATTTGTTTACAAGAGACGTACCTAAAACATACAGATAAATTTGAATTGAGGCAGTATAGTTCCTATCATTCTTTTTCTCCTCCGGGTGATAAAGCTACTGGAGGAGCTACTATTTTGGTGCGGCGGGGCGTTGTTCACAGTCCTGTTCCACTTGACACAAATCTGCAAGCAGTTGCAGTTAGACTTACACTGCATATTGCCTTGACACTTTGCTCCTTATACATTCCACCTTCTTCAAATCTTCAGCGTAATGATCTACAAAAACTATACGACCAGCTCCCAAAACCCTGTGTTATCATGGGTGATCTAAATGGGCATAATCCTTTATGGGGAAGTGCAATCATTAATCAAAAGGGAAAAGTGATCGAGGATTTTGTTTCCGATAATGATCACTGCATCTTTAATGATGACTCCGATACGTATTTACACCCTGCTACTGGCACATATTCATCTCTCGATCTGTCTCTGACAGATTCAGTTTTGTTACACGAATTCTCCTGGTCAGTCCACGATGACCTGTGTGGAAGTGACCATTTCCCCACTGTGCTTAAACCCATTACACTGCAAACACGAAAACGTCGTTTTTTTCCGTATATGGTCATTGGACGGAGAAACGACTAAAAATTCATTAAAATTGATTAATTGGTCAGCGTCTAGAAAGTGTCCAGAAAAGGGTCGAGTTTTTCAAGCGTAAAATGGACGGAAAAACGATGCTTTTTGCTCCGCCTTGTACAACTGTTAACGGCCAATCAGATGGCGCTGGTCCCCCGACGCACGTGATATCCACGGCTTCCTTTCGGAAGCTTTAGGTTTCGTATTTCTGGCATGCCTTGCTCTAGTATCTGTCGCGCGCAGTGCAGCGAGATTTGCTGATAAGCTAGTTTTAGGATATGTAACATGTTAATGGAATTCAGACACGCGCCAAGAAGTCAAACCAAACAATGTTACTAAGTTTATTGTGGTAACGGCTATGTACAGTTACCCTATCGGATAATGGGTTGTGTTTCATTTGGTTATAACAATAACTAATTTTTTAATGTGAAGTTTACAAGATATACGACTTGGACGCGAGGTCGGTCACATGACGTTCTTCACGTGACTGTATTCTTGAAAAGGCGCAAACACTGACTACTTCCACATTCCTGGGGAAAACCCTTGGAATTTCCTGGTACGAATTCATACAGAAGCGTGGTTGCAACCCAATTTAAGGATACCCTCGCTACAACCCATCCCAGAGAGAAAAAACACGAAAAAAAAATCCAAACTGTCGCAGTGACAATTTACAGAAATCTATGAATTTACCTTAGTATCTATTTGACACATCTTCACAATCACCTTTCAATGATCGGCCAATTGATCAGTGATGCCAAAGGCTTGAAATAGCCACAGGTTAATTAACAACTTCGGAAATATCTCCCGTCACGTTTATCGTGTCGGCCATTTTGACGTATTGTACTTGATGTAAATGTATTACAACGCTCTGTCATTGTAATTGACTTACTGAGGTAATTCTGTAAAAGATCTTCTCATCTGATGAGGATATTGTTTGGAATATATTTCTTGTAAACATACTAAAACATATGTTCCTCGCTTTGGGGGAACTATTTTATTCCGGGGTGGCCCATTAAATCTAGTAGTAAGTCAAGGCACCATGCGTGATCTGTTATTTTATGTGTTTAAATTACGATTTGGGGCGTTAATAAAATACACTGACGCAAGTATATTCTATTCAAATCAATTGGATAATTGAATATGCTTTCTTTTACATATTACATAACATCACTGCACAAAATATGAACAGTTGCAGTAACACACTACGGTAATCGCATTAAACATCTTTTTTAACTGTACAGTATTTCAGTATTTCAGTTATATCATGGTGTATCAGACTGATGTGGGATAAAAATCCGAAGTGGTTCAGGTAATCCAATGGGTGTTCGGGAAAAGGTGAGCGTATCCTGCCACACAAGTGGCACCCGTCACAAACACATGCAAGGACAAGTCAAATGTTCACCTGAACAAAACACGGAAACACACAGTGATGCCCGTCCTCACTTTTACCGAGCATGTAAATTATTTTGTCCGTCAAAAACATGGACGAGTATAAACAATATCTTCATTCACGTAATACATGTCATACATTTGACAAAATGTGTATTGACTCGGAGCTTTATTGTTAATCACAGCGTATGCAGTTGAACTCATCACCCGCCCCATTATTGATAACCCTTCTTGAAGATCTATGCAACACTCTATCTTTTAACTGGCATGTCAGACTTCTATTTCATAACTCAGTTTTATTTGCACGGATTACTATGGAAGGGACATTGTCTCGTTGTCGCATTGTCGCATTGACGCCTTTACAAAAACAAGCAAAACGTGTCAAAATTAACAAAAGCGCGACAATTGGCCATTTGTCGCATTGTCGCGTGTTCGCATTGTTGCTCTTTGATAATCCTTTTCTTTATTTTACAAAAGGTCGACGATGCCGCAACGCGACATTTTCAAGGTCAAAATATGTCTCGTTGTCGCATTGTCGCCCCATCCCAAATGTGTATAAAAGGCGTAAAGTTCAGTTATTGTTACAGTTAGGAAGTTCAACCTGATAAATGAACGTCTTGAAATGAAAACACAAGTCCGTCCGCGAGTCCATAACGTTTTATTGTGAGCTCTTCTCTAAAAGTGTTTAGTGTTCAACTCCCAGTTCAAAACACGTAGTACCTCCTCAATAATCCACATACATCCAGTGCAGTGGTCTTCCGAAAGATCTTACTCTTGACCGTATTAGACAACTGACGAGTGCACGCCTGACCTGTGACCTCGTTGCAACCCTCGTGATGTGTTTGCCGAAGGGAGAGGTGTATGAAGTGTGTGCTCCAGCCCAGCGCAGAGCTCGCGACACACGACATACTGAATGTTGTATACAGTATATTGCAGTTGATATACTGTATACTGCATGTGATACTTATTTGCGGAAATTTCAAGATTCAAGATTCAATTTGCATATATTTCATATACAACAGACCGCCGTCATATATCACTGGAATACTGCTGAGAGCGGGGTTAAAACAAATTGTTTTCACAATGGAGCGCTGCAGTCATTTAAAATAGAACCGTATACATATGTACATGTAGTACCAACTCACTCTATTTGTTTCGAATATTCAGCAGAAAATATATTATTAACCAGGTCTTTGGGAAAAGATATCAGATTTTTATAAGCAGCCACATAGGGATGATAAAGGACCCCTCGCTGATTAGGTTCTTGTTTACTTAAGAGCAGAGTTGGCCATGTTAGATGATATAACCAAAATCCGGGAGCTCCGGCGGGGGTCAAGCTGGTCTTGTTAGTGTATGGTATGAGCTGTGACGTTGACCCAAGAGAATAAAGTAAAACATGAGACCAACTCAAGTCTATAATGATTGGGAAAGTCTAGATTTCCACAGCTCTAGCCTGAAATTAAGAATTGTTCTATGCTCCATTTTAATTGTATTGTTTTCATTTTGTAGACATGGATGGACCAACCAGGAAAGAAATTGATGGAATATTAATATCACATGTTACAACTGATCCAGTTAAATTCATCACACAATAATAAATTAGTATTTGACATTACGGCATTTGATTATTAGGGCATGATCATGTACATGTTCACTGTAGTAATTTACACACCAGTCAACTTGATTATAATTTTTTATCAAAGTGTAGCGCGGCATCAACGATTACTTTATGACATCCTCACTTGTCATCGATGTATTGACATCGAACAATGGACGGCAATTCGAAATTCTTATAAATAGCTTCAATAGGGACAGCGCCGGTGTCAGTACAATTTTCCTAGTTAAAATAAGTATCTACAAAATATAATCTGAAGCAGACAAGAACAATATTTTTTTATTAATGCTTACTTTCATGGATAGAATTAAGGCAATCTAGGCTTGCCAAATCGTTCTAGACTTGAGCTGGATTCCTTTTAGATTTATTCTGTAGGGTCTGGGAGACGAACGGGCGTCAGTATCGCATGGAGAACTGGGGCAGCCTTAATCAGTGTAATCGGATATGTTGTGGAGTTTCGGTTTTGGGCTGTTTGCTGAATATATAGAATTGCGAGTTATGTATACTCTGTATTCTTTCGTCATGGTAGCATATATATTTTCTATGTTGCTTTTTGAATTATCCACAAATAATAAGAACTACAATGTAAACCTCTCTCTGGAGATATACAATAATACTACTGAAGGGCATATCTGAAAAATGGGACTTCTCGACAAATATTTCTTTCTTAAATACTACCCGTTACAGGCATTCTGATCATTATATCATACTTTGTACAGTTTAAAAGTCAAATAATGGCAAATTGTGTATCTTTCTACATTTTGAATTAATTATATTTTCTGAAATAAAACCTTAGCATCAGATAGTGAAAAACACGAATATGATCTATACTATGATAAATGAATTATCAATTTCGTATTATGAATTAGATAAACAGAAATATGATAGTAAAACAAATTATTTTAATATATTCTTGTGAGTAGGTAACGAGAGATCTAGGCAACTCACTAACGTAGCCATTTAATAAAAATGAAATATTAGAAGTTTAGGGGTTTGAACATGCACATTGAATGACAGGGAAGAAAGCAACGTATGCAATAATTAAATTATGAATCAAATTATGTTATAAATATAACAGAATATTTAGAAAATATAAGTTTAATTTCTCTTTGTTGGAAGGTGTTTAATAATTATATAGATTTTGTTTGATTGTTTGTTGTTTAACGCCGCACTCAGCAATATACCAGCTATATGACGGTGGTTCGTAAATAATCCAGTCTGGACCAAACAATTTAGTTATTATCATCAAGAGCACCGATCTACGCATTTGGGATACGATGACATGCATCAACCAAGTCAGCGAGCCAAGTCGCCTTCGTACAAGCATGGGTTGTTGAATGCCTATTCTAACCCGGATCTTCACGGGTATTTTTTTAAATAATAAGGTACAATGAAATTCTGTATATGTCCATAATAAGTGTGTATAAGTAGATGGATAATATGTCCATACACGCCAAGTAAATGGTATATGCATTAATTTAAATGCAAATGATTCAATGATGAGTTCTTTCACAAGTCCATATTTCAAGACATGTATTTGATATTCATAATAACTCCACAAAAGCTACACAATGGCAACAAAACGGTACCAGCATCACAGATACCAATAATACATGAGATACATATAATTAAGTTAAAACATGTATCTAAATAGAAAATTAGAAGGATACACTTCCGACATTTTTCGTATTTTGTTTTCGTTTGGAGAGAGAAGTTGTGATTGGTATCTGATGGGTGCAAACAGGTGTTCCCTTCCGCCCAGGCCTTGCGGCAGTGCTATAGCCCAAAATGAAACAAGCCTTGTTCAACAGGTTCAGACTGAAATTTCCATCCCACTTGGGCTCCTTTTAAATTTAAGTTATAGTTTCTCGTGTCGATATGTGTCAGAAGAAATGAAATATTACAGCACTGGTGAATAGGTTATATGCGCATGTCAGCGTCGATCCTATAATATCCTTTTATGCAAAATACATATATACTGATGAATTAAGGTAGTAATACTACGCAAATATATGTCCAGATGCATACATCAGTATCATCTCGTGATCTTAATTCGTGCTTTGAGCCCTTTTTCTACCGGAGATTCTGGGGTGTTACATCACACCAGAAAGCCAGGTCCAAATTCAAGTCATAATTTCATGGTCCGTCTTGTATGTTGGAAATCAATATCGCAATATGGCTAAATATTGCTGAACGTGGTATTAACCCGATTACTCACATAATTATTCCACTTTCTACAGTCATCTACGAACACTATCTTTAAGGAGGTATATCTGTATCATCCAAATGTCCATACATATATGTCCACATTTATATGTATAAAGCAAGTCGTCCTGCACTCTTCCTTAAAAGATAAATGTTAAGTATTTCCTCTGTATAGATTTATATAATGTAATATCGTTTTAATGTAATGCTGATGCAGTAAACGTACCACAGACCTAATGCTAGAATAACATCTAATTTCTGAAATGAACATATTTTACAGAAAAAAACAGTTGTTTAAACAAAAGTTATAAAATATAAGAACAAGGAGCCAAGAGCCAAATGTTGGACATATTTGTTTCGGGGTCTTATGGCAGACAAACCTGATGCCTTTTAAGTATAAAGATAAGTAAGTATAGATGTTGTACATATTCAAATATGTTCGTGATTAACCAAACCTTGAAAAATATTGAAAGATGAGTGGTAACTATTTATGCCATTATTTCAAATTAGAATGAGAGCACATCAGGAAAGCATGGTACTTTAATATACGTATCTTGTTAACCCGATATTCTTTTTTAAGTAAGAGCAGCATGTATATCGAGAGTACAGGTTTGGTGCGTGACTTATCACACAGTACTTTCAGAAAGTGCGCATATTCTGTTTATCGGCAATAAATAACATAAGACGATTCATACGGGTAAATACGATTTACTTCGGAACTTGTATAGATTATTTAAGGTTAGGGGGAAATGTATGTAATTAACAGAACTTTGGCCGGGTTTGAAGGATTTGGGTCCTGGCTTGGGCTTTGTGTTGGACGTGTAGACGGCATTTCAAGGTTTGACGTATCAATGACAAAAATGATGTCAGATGCAATTCTCTGCCTTTTCGGGTGAACAATTGGCTTGCCTTTGGATGTGTTTGTGGCGGGTGCCACTAGTGGATCGGAATGAGCTCGCGTTTTTGCGAGCATCCAATGTCATCATTTATTATGATGAATCATGAAACATGCTCCTGATGTTGTCGCAATGGTGCAGTTGGCGCTACTTTTGGCAAGGGTTTCTCATGATAATGGAAATGCTTATGTTGCTTTTGTTGACCGATACACATGAAAAGATATAATGTTAGTGTATATGGTCATGTAATTAAGAAACAAACGACGAGTGGGAGTTGTTTATTGTACGATAAACAACGCCAGAGACATGTTTATTTCTATATGAGATATCAACATTACGTACAGCCTCTTTGAGGGTGTTAAATTAGGAAAAAATACACGCTTTACAATATTTACCCGTACTTAAATAATGATGATTCCTTGAATAGAATCCGACAGCGGCCATGCTAGATAAATCCATTTTAGGATTTGAGTTTGGTCCCGCATATTCTCACAATTTTCTCGTCAATCATCTGTACCTTTTCTCCCAATACCAATTGTCATATCACTCTCACTTTCGGATTCTCCAGCAACATCGCGTAGCTATCTTATATCATCAAATGCCTATTTCTAATTGCTTTATCATGACGTATCCGTGTCATGTAGCAATAGCATACACAAATATCGTTGACTTCGACGTTGAATAGTGTCATGAAATATGATTATCCTCTTGTTGGCAATATTTCTGGTTGATAAATCTAACATATTCTTACTTTAAGAATAGCGACTATACATTATTATATCCCTTATCAGGTCTCTGTAACATTTGCAAAATGATACAAATATAAAAATACAACTGAACCTAAATCTAATGTTTTAATATCCTTACGTTGCTGAGTGCAGCATTAAACAACAAACAAACAAAACATAATATCTTTAAGAATTATGTTAACAATTCCGATGCTAAAAATAATCTCACAATCTCCATACCTCTTTCTCTCTATGAAAACATAATAACTTTTTTTTAATAATCTGAAGGAATAATAATGGCAATACTATCATAATTATCATCATTATTTATGTTACTTATCCTCAAGTGAAGTAGTCCTCCACACTATACATTCAGTGAAGAAGCCCATGAACATATGAACTATGTAACATACATTCATGGAAATTAGATGAACAGTTGAAGTTAGCAAATGATATTATTCGGTCGAACGTCTATCAGCCATCTATTCTATTCATGAAGAACATTTCACGTGGGACCAACAGAGGGAATTATGACTATCGACTTGCTAATTATTTTTTTTATATTCATGCCAGCTCAAACGATCTATTGGCTTGATTTATTGTTATGGTATCCACAAAATAAGTAGGATCCGATTTTGTCCGTTTTTGTTGAAATAAAACTGAATTATATTTGCTGTTTACATATCAAAGTTTGCCAAATTGTTACAAAATGTTTGCCTACAGCAAGGCTACGTATCCCCAACATATTGTACTAGGCACAGTATCACTGGACTGAGGGAGGGCGGTATTCCTCCTTGTGGGTCACCTGCTTGGCAATATGGGACGGGAAATCTGCAGGGGGTGAGGGCAGTTAAGTTGATGGTACAGACAGATAAGAGAGATCATTTTACAAATGTGAAACCTCAGTCCACAAAGGAAGAGGCGAAAGCTGAAAGTTCGTGAGGTTTACAGAACAAAGGCAGTTATTTCTAGTTTCTTACTGACTCTCGAAGATAAATTTAATAAAACAATTAATGCGTGTGTGTGTGTGTGTGTGTGTGTGTGTGTGTGTGTGTGTGTGTGTGTGTGTGTGTGTGAATTGTACACCATAAAAATGGCTACGTATGTAGTTGGGGTAGATATGTTAAAAGCCCGGCCAGTATGACCTTTGAGTCACTACAGTTTCAGTCATTAAAATGCGTAAAACAGTATTTGAGTGAAAGAAAACACTATAAGTGAGTGAAACAAAAGATTCACATTCTTCTTTCCCCACCATTATGTCCACGTCAGCCAGCATGGATCCATGCGCATGCTTTCATACATAATCCATCCTCCCACCATTCCCCAACATCCATCGAACTATAACTATATCCGCCCTCATGTATCGGTATTCGTGCTTTCATACATACATACACCCCCCTACCATTCCCCTACATCCATCGCAGTATAACTATGACTATAACCGCCTTCGTGCATCCGCACTTATGTTCACGTTGCATTGCATATGCATCGAATTACACGTTTAAAATATCGTAAATATTTTACACCATGTACATATTATATATCAGCAAACATAGAGTATTATAACGCAATAGATTTCATCCGTCAAAACATCACAGAAAGAGGGGCAGCCTGGAATTTTACAATGGCATCTGAATGCACTAAGACGTTCAACTGGTCAGGAGGTGAGAGTTGCGGAAGATTACGGTAAACTTCAGTTACAGACCTCCATTACGAATATCGAAGTATGAATAAAGATCACAGCTTGCTATGACGTGTACTTCATTCCTGCAGAATTAGCAATGTCCTTAGCTCTAAATTGTATGTCTAAATGCTTATGTAGACAAGGACCCAAATGTATATAGGCATGACCATATTATATTCTACGCAAATATCACCACATTTAAAAAGAAAGCTAGATTGAGTCTTTGAAGGGCATTAAGAACTGATACACACAAGGAAAAATATTTATGGATGTCAACGGAGGAACACTGCGTTTCGGAATATATACTTTCTCCTTCATCAGGTGAATATTATTAAATGCTATGAGGCAGAGAACATATATTTGTACCTGTAAGAACAACAAAAGTAAAAAGATAGCAAAGAAGGGAACGCAACAAGGGAAGCCTACAGATAACTGGCGCTGATTTACCCGCCTCCCGTTTGCCCATTGTCCATTTCCCATTACCAATCATTCATAAGTTAAGTTTTGGCTTTAATTTGTCCATTGATAATCAACCATCAACGTCTATTATCTCCACCCTAAAAATATGTAGTGTACTGAGAAAGTGGTATCCAAATATAATGTGTGTTACTGTTGACAACTTTCTTAAAGGCATTGTTGGTTCAAAGCTTTCGGCCATAGAAGCCGTGCCATTTTTCTCTTGTCAGAGGAGAACACAAAGTATACGTCATCTGGACTAACATTTTTGGTTCGGTGGCTGGGTTAGATCGCCAACTTTGTGTTCTGGCGATTGGGTGCCCCACTCACAGTGTGGATTCAAATCCCGGACGGGACTCAACCCAAGAAAGTACGAGAATCTGTACTTTACTCCGAAAGTGTTATCCCATTTATAACATTTGTTGTCAAGAAAGCACAATAAATGTATATTCGGCTTTGGATAGGTAATGATATCACAGACATATACGGATATTGATGATGACTTGGAGGAGCTTCGTAGCGCACGTCTTCTCAATTCAGGGATTGGTAAATCCAAATATGTGTGTGCGCGTGCGTGCGTGCGTGCGTAAATGTGGGCCTGTTGGATGTTACATAAAACATTCGTCTTGAGCGTGATGGTAGTTCGAGTTGGATAAGCATGTTAACTAAATGATCTTCTTTAGGCAGAGAATGCCGCGCATGAATGTATTGATGAAATTCCTAGGTACATGGGGCCTTTTCGTCCCCAGGAATACCCACAGTGGAGACTTCAATGGGGATAGGGTGTACACAATATGCTGCCTGGTAGATTGTGTGTCATCAGACCAGACAACGTTGGTCTTTGACTGATTGTGGCGTAAAACACACTTATTCATTTACTTATATCGGAAATTGAATGTTCATCTTAATTGTTATTGTTGAACATGTAATATATTTTTAAAGAAATAAAACAGTGACATAATAACTACAACTTTATGTGAGTGCGAGTAGCTTTTTTGGAATGAGATGAATAAGTCTTTTAAAGTTGTAAGCTTCTTCACAACCGTGTAACTATGAATTGACTTTATTGGGTAATCAAAAAAGAGAAAGGACCTAAAATAGCCAAATTTCATACGATTTCACTTGTCCACCATCTTGGATGCAAGGCGAAAACATTTCAGCGCGTTTGAAGCCACTGAGAATGCCCCCTGCAGAGTTGGACGAACATTCTGCGGTGGCGCGGCTGAGTTGACTAGAGGCTATCAGCAGTATTTACTGTCCAGGTTATTTAGGTCCGTTGTTTGTGTGTGTGTGTGTGTGTGTGTGTGTGTGTGTGTGTGTGTGTGTGTGTGTGTGTGTGTGTGTGTGTGTGTGTGTGTGTGTACGTGTTTGCGTGCGTGCGTGCGTGTGTGGGGTGGGGGCGTGGGGGTGAGATGGGGGGGATAGATGATAGATTTAGCAACAAGTAAGGTCATCTTGAGTGGGAGGGTATTCGCAGATGGATTAGCATATGAACTATGGTTCTCATTAGGCAGAAAATGAGGATCCACGATGTTCGACCTGGTAGAAGTGTGTTATCAAACCTCACAGCATTGTTTTTTTGACTGACTGTAGCGTCAAAACAAACTCAATCATTTACTTGAACTGAATGTTCATCTTAATTGTTATGGATAGTCACGGAGCCATGATCCAGAAAACAGGGTGTCATTAGATAGAAATAAACTAAGTAATAATAGGATTACCAGAATAACGGGGTTTTACACACAAGCCAATAAACTTGAAGTTCGCTCATTAACACCAGATTAAGTCAGTACAAGATTGAAAAATGCCCCATAATTATGTATGACATGCTTTTCGGGTATTGCTACATTCATATGTGAAAACACAGTTATTAAAATGAAGAGCAAAACTGATGAAAGTTACCAATAAACGTGTATAAGTGTTATATCGTCACTGCAAAAATAATGATTGTTTGTCTTTAGTACTAACATTCAAATACGTTATATCTGTATTAGCGATATTGTCTTCGTTCCCCCGTGATTCAATCGTTAGCCGTACTATCTCGTAGTATTATAAATTGAATTTCTGAAGACATCGAGATACAGTTTTTACGATGCATCACGTCTGCACTAGCGCTTGATAACAGCCTTGTGTTTGGGTGTTTCAGTGGTTTAAATTGCTGCTCTTGATATTGTTGATTAAACTTTGATACTATAAACAATATAATGTTATGTGAGAGGTTGACTTTAGAACGGTAACATACTAATAGTATATAGGATGACATAAACAGAACAATGAGAAGTTCGTCCAGATTAGTGTATAGGCAACATTTAATAATTAAAATAATTACATTCAACAACTCCCCTTTTAAGTCCATTTTCCTGACTTATAAGTAAATGCAAGAACAATCGGCCGGAATACATTGTATAGTTCTTGTCCACTTCTATATGACTATACAGCATACAATAAGCTATCGGGTCCCGTTCGGTTTGGGTGGCAGCCTAGATAGCCATAGAATAGTTTCATCTTGGAATCTCCCATATCACTGGGGATCCTCTTCAATTTAAATGGAGTTAACTTGTTACGATTCCGAACTTCACGTGACTGTGTTTATGAATCATTGTCAAATAGTGGTGACATTAAATCTAGGAAACAATACGCGAAATCGCGCATGCACAGAACGGAAATTTGGTCAAGGCATTAAGTAATCAGCATGCGCAGAACGATTGATTTCAGTACTTCCGCTTAGCGCTTCGAGTGCAGCGTCAAACGCGGGCCTGTAATCTAACACGCGAGGACTGACCAATGAAATCTGAGAAGTAGAAATACCGGTAGACGCTGTTGCTTGATTGACAATGTCAATCAAGAAAGGGAGGAGCTTAACGGTATCGTTCTCTCCCAGTAAATTCCGATGTCAAATAACGACGTTATTTGGACGGAAAAACGATGGTTTGAAAACGTCCAAATAACGTCGTTTTCCGTCCAATGACCATATACGGAAAAAAACGACGTTTTCGTGTTTGCAGTGTTAATCCCGCTGATGATCCACCTTCACCTCGATGGAATCTTTTGAAGGCTGATTGGCCATTATTTCAGTCTTTATGCAAAGATAAATTACAACCTACGTCTTTTCAGAATGTTACTGACCCGATTCAGTTGTTCTCAGATCAACTGAATAAAATTGCTGATGAATCAATTCCTAGGTCCTCCGTCAACCCACGTGTTCGTAAACCATGGTTTGATGAGACTTGCAAACAAGCTAGGAAATGTCGTAAGAAGGCGTAAGAAATACTTCCGTAAACATCCCACTGTCCATAATTTAAACACTGTCAAAATTTCAAATGCTAAGGCAAGACGTCTATTTAAGCAAAATAAACGTCTATCATGGAGAAACTATGTCTCCAAAATAAACACTCGTACCCCTATGTCCAAGGTATGGAACATGATTAAAAAGATCAAAGGCAAGGGATCAAATTCTACAGTTAACCATCTGAAGGATGGTGATACTTTACTAACTGATAAAACTGCTATTGCCAATAGACTTGGGAAAACATTATCTCAACATTCGTCTTCGTCTAATTACGTTCCCGAATTTCAAAAATATCAGCTCCAACAGGAAAAGAAAAAAGGAAATTTTACATCTGATAAAGGTGAAGATTACAATGAGGTATTTTCACTACATGAGCTATATACTGCCCTAGGGCAAGCTCATGATACAGCAGCAGGCGCTGATAATATTCATTATCAGCTACTGAAACACTTGCCCGAATCATGCCTTGAAACCTTGTTGACTATTTTCGATGACATTTGGACATCAGGGACGTTTCCATCTTCATGGCATAATGCCATTGTTATACCAATACCAAAACCCGGGCGGGATCATAATGATCCTTCAAATTACCGACCTATCTCTCTAACCAGCTGTGTTTGTAAAACGATGGAACGTATCGTAAATAATCGATTAGTGTGGTACTTGGAAACAAATAATCTTCTTACCAATATACAATGCGGTTTCCGGAAAAACAGAAGTACTATCGATCATTTAGTGCGTTTAGAATCGTTTATCAAAAATTCCATTGTAAATAGACAACATGCTGTATCGATCTTTTTCGATTTAGAAAAAGCATACGATACACCATGGAAACATGGTATTTTAAAAGATCTTCATGATTTTGGATTAAGAGGCCGTTTGCCTCATTTCATATCACAGTTTTTAACAGACAGGCAATTTCAAGTCCGAGTGGGTACAACGCTGTCTGATCATTATAATCAGGATCAGGGTGTCCCACAAGGCAGTATTTTGTCTGTCACTTTATTCAGTATAAAAATTAACAGTTTGTCCAAAGTTTTAAATGATTCAGTTGATGGATCACTTTTTGTGGATGATTTTAATCTATCTTGTCGTGGTAAAAATATGCGCACAATAGAAAGGCAATTACAATTATGTCTTAATAAAATTCACAAGTGGTGTTTAGAAAACGGGTTTAAATTTTCCAAATCAAAAACTAATTGTATACATTTCTGCAAAAATATAAGCCACATAAGGACCCTGAACTATTTCTGAATGGCACTCCTATCAAAGTTGTTAAGGAGGCCAAGTTCTTGGGACTTATTTTTGATCACCACTTAACTTTCCTTCCACATATAAAATACCTAAAAGCTAAATGCCTGAAGGCACTCGATCTCTTGAAAGTTGTTTCCAATTCAAAGTGAGGAGGGGATCAAACAACCCTCTTACACTTATACAGGTCACTGATCCGTTCAAAACTTGAATATGGCTCCATCGTCTATGGTGGAGCCTGCAAAAGTAATTTACAAAAACTAGATACGATACATCATCAGGGTCTGAGGCTTTGCCTTGGAGCCTTCAGAACGTCTCCCATTCACAGTCTCTATATAGAAGCAGACGAGCCTTCTCTTAAACAACGCCGACTAAAGTTATCTCTACAATACATCACTAAATTATATTCTAATTCGTCAAATCCAGCTTTTGAATGTATATTCCATCCTCTCTACGAAGATTTTTACAATAAGAAATCAGCACTCAATCCACCACTCGGAATGAGAATAAAATCTGCAATATCAGCTTCAAATATTAAACTCCAAGATATAGCTCCTACTCAACTTTTCTCATCTCCTCCTTGGCAAATGGTAAAGCCAGAGGTAGACCTGACATTAATCAACCTTAAGAAATCAGATACTAACCAATTTATATACCAACAAGAATACCATCAACTAAGAAACAATTATGACAGTTATAAATCTATATTTACAGATGGATCCAAGGATGGTGGCACAGTTGCTAGTGCCACTGTCATGGATCCAGAACAATCTCTTCGCGTTTACCTAATAACAGTTCAATATTCACTGCAGAAGCAAACGCCATTTTTACAGCACTTAAATATATCAGTAATCAATCTAAACATAAACAATTCATACTGTTTTCAGATTCTCTTTCATGCCTTCAGGCAATTAAAAATATGTCTTCAAAACATCCACTTTTAATCCAAATTCTTGAGTTATTTACTGATCTTGCTACTGGCCAATATGACATCGTCTTTTGTTGGTTACCAAGCCATGTTGGTATCATTGGTAACACATTGGCCGATGCTGCTGCTAAAGCAGCGCTCAAAAAATCTGTGACACCACTTCTGATCCCATACACTGATTTTAAACCCATGATTCGATCTTACATCCGAGATCTTATGCAACAGAAGTGGGACGCCCAAGTAGGTATCAATAAATTACATGAAATTAAACCAAATATCGGATATACCTACTTGGGATGTAAGTCCAGATTTGAAGAGGTCATTATGCGACGATGTTGTATTGGCCACAGCAGATACACAAATGAATATTTATTAAAAGGTGAGGATCCTCCGTTTTGTATCCCTTGTGATGAAAGAATCACGGACAAGCATGTCCTGCTTGACTGTATTGATTTTTCCATCACAAGGGATAAATATTTCAGTGTCAAAACAGTTAAGGACCTTTTTAATGATGTTAATTCTCATTTAATATTAAGTTTTTTAAAAGAAATAGAACTTGTCCATAAATTTTGATGTGCTTAATGTATTATTTTATAAATTGGTAGTGCTAATAAATAACTTAGATTGTGAGTGGCTGTACCCTCGAGGGGGGTTGAAGTAGCGTAAAATTATTGTCCCCCTAAGAGGGTATTCAAGTCCCAAACCATTCGTAGTATTTTTCTGCATACCAGATTTTTAAATCCTAGTATATTTGTTAGTTTTATTCAATGGCTAAACTTGCATATAATCGCCAGCGACTGAAGGGATGGTGTAAATTCTGCCAGGGTCCATGCAGGAAGCAAAGGTACTGTAAGTCCCCATGGTCCCTGGTGTGGTGATCTCCCTTTAGTTACTGACGATCTCTAGCCCATTTTTATATTGTGTTGTTCCTTAATACTTAATGCTTTTAAATGTTCCGCAACTAGTTTTAAATCTTATCTGTGATATTCTAGTTCTCATACTGTCCTTCGATGACAGATTTTTATAAAGTTTAAATATATGTATATTTGATGTCTAATTTCTCGTCACGATATGGCTGAAATATTGCCGATGTGACGTAAAGGATTACCTCACTCACTCACTCACTCACTTTGAATCAAATAATTTAATTACAAATATTCAGTGTGGCTTTCGAAAGAATCGAAGTACTGTTGACCATTTAGTACGGTTAGAATCATTTGTGAAAAATGCAATAATTAATAACCAGCATACAGTGTCTATCTTTTTCTATTTAGAAAAAGCGTATGACACAACGTGGAAACACGGGATTTTAAAGGATTCACATGATTTTTGATTGAGAGGCCGTTTGGCTGAATTTATATCCAAGTTTATAACTGACAGACAATTTCAGGTCCGCGTGGGTTCTACCCTGTCTGATCATTATCACCAGGATCAGGGTGTCCCACAAGGCAGTATTTTGTCCGTCACTTTATTTAGTATAAAAATAAATAGTCTTTCCAAGGTTTTAAGTGAATCAGTAGATGGATCACTTTTCGTTGATGATTTTAATGTTTCTTGTCGTGGAAAAAATATATGCATACAATAGAGAGGCAGTTGCAAATCTGCCTCAATAAAATTCATAAATGGTCCCTTGAAAATTGGTTTTAAAAATCCAAATCAAAAACTAACTGTATACATTTCAGAAAATATAAGCCGCATACGGACCCTGAACTATTTTTAGATGGCACCCCTATCAAAGTTGTAAAAGAGGCCAAGTTCTTGGGCCTTATTTTTGATAGTCATTTAACTTTCCTTCCGCATATAGATTACCTTAAAGCCAAATGCCTGAAGGCACTCGATTTGTTGAAAGTAGTTTCTAATTCTAAGTGGGGAGGGGATCAAACAACCTTCTTCACACTTGTGAGAGGTCATTGATCCGTTCAAACATCGATTATGGCTCCATCGTCTATGGTGGAGCCTGCAAAAGTAGTATAAAAAAACCTTGATAATATCCTTCATCAGGGCATGAGGCTTTGCCTTGGAGCCTTTAGGACGTCTCCAATTCACAGCCTGTATGTAGGAGTGGATGAACCTTCTCTTAAACAACGCCGTCTGAAATTATCTTTACAATATGACACTTAATCCAGATTTTAATTGCGTCTTTAATCCGCTTTACCAAGATATTTTCAATAAAAAATCATCTCTTGTTCCACCACTCGGAATCAGAATCCAGTCTGATATGTTTGCTTCAAATATTAAACCGCAACATATTGCTCAACTGTTTTCATCACCTCCTTGGCAAATGGTAAGGCCAGAGGTAGATCTCACATTAACCAAGTTTAAAAAATCTGAAACAAATCAACTAATTTATCAACAACAATATAATGAATTAAGGAACACTTATGATACTTAAAAATCCATATTTACAGATGGATCCAAGGATGGTGACGCTGTTGCCATCGCCACTGTTATTGGATCAAGAACCATATCATCTAGATTACCGAATGACAGTTCCATTTTTACAGCAGAATCACATGCAATATTAACTGCTCTCAAATATATAAATACCATATCTAAACATAAACAGTTCATTATCTTTTCCTGTCTGCAGGAAATTCAGAATATATCTTGTCAACATCCACTTTTACGTGAAATTATAGAACTACATAATGATCTTGCTACTGGCCAGTACGACACCATCTTTTGTTGGTTACCAAGCCATGTTGGTATCACTGGTAGCACAATGGCCGATGCTGCTGCTAAAGCAGCACTCACCAAATCTGTTACACCACTTCTCATATAGTGATTATAAACCTATAATTAGATCTTACATCCGTGATCTGATGCAAAAGAAGTGGGACACCGAAGTAGATATCAATAAATTACATGACATTAAACCAAATATCGGTTACACCTCCTTGGGTTGTCAGTCTAGATTTGAGGAGGTCATAATACGTCGATGTCGTATTGGCCATAGCAGATATATAAATGAATATTTATTCAAAGGTGAGGATCCTCCATTCTCTATCCCTTGTGATGTAGGAATCACTGTCCAGCACGTCCTTCTTGACTGTATTGATTTTTCCATCACAAGGGATAAACATTTCAAAGTGTCATCTATAAAGGATCTTTTTAATCAAATACATGCTCATTTAATCATCGGTTTTTTAAAGGAAATAGAATTAATTCATAAGTTTTGATGTACAAAGATATATATTTTATAAATTGGTAGTATATGATAATTAACTGAGATTGTTAGTGGCTATATCCTCGAAGGGGGTTGAAGTAGTGTAAAATTATTGTCCCCCTGAGAGGATATGTAAGCCCACATAAAACAAAGTAATTTCATATCTGCCAGTGTTTTAATCGTAGTATATTTGTTGTTTTTAAATGTCCGGCTAAACCCTGTCAATGGTCGCCAGTGACTTAAGGGATGGTATAAATCCTGCTGGGGTCCATGCAGGTAGCAAATGTACTGTAAGTCCCAATGCTCCTCAGTATGGTGACCTCACTTTAGTTGCTGGTGATATATAGCCCAATTTTATCTATGTAATGTTATGAATTGTCATATTTTATGGTTATGTACTAGTTTTAAACATATATCTGTCATAGTCTAGTTGTTTTACTGTCCTTCTTCGACAGAATTTTATACAGTTTACATATATATTATTAAAGTCAAAATCTGTCTCGTCACGATATGGCTGCAATATTGCCGATGTGACGTTAAATATTAACTCACACAATCACTCTTTCTGTTTGCTGACTTCCTGTTGGTAATATCTGTTTTCCTTTGGCAAATAAGGGGATAGTTAGTAACACAGAAACACGATAACAACGTTTTTTTCACAACTATCCCAAAATCATTCGACACTGACACCGCATCAAACCCCGCGGTAAACTGGACACAGTTATGTGCGCACCGATTATATAATCCCTACCTACTGGGTGGGGTGGTGATTCGGTCTGTTGTCTAATAAGTGCTGGGCGGCGCCTTTGAACTCGCATCTTGCCATGCGTGTAGTAGAAGTAAAAGATGATCAGGATGGCCTGGAAATGAACCAGATTCTTTCTTGTTGCATATCAAGGCACCAATTCATCTGTCATTGTTTTTTTTATGTATGTGTAGCCCAGTGTTTCCACAATTAACTAGAAAATTTCATATCCTCAAGCCAGGTAATTGCCAACACAAAATATTGTTTTGCTTAATTACGTCGGTGTGGTTTATCAACACTTGTATAACACTTATTCACGCTTGGTGTGGCAGACTAAAAATGGAACATTATGATAACGTCAGCAATGATAATAGAGGTCATAAGACACAACTTTATTTGCTTTTCAGGCCAAAGGCAGTGGCATATGAAGATCATACATATATATGTTTAAGTTACTTCTTTGATAGGCATGTAAAAGTTGCAGTACGAAGTAAGGATGAGATTTATGGATGAACAACTTCTTTAAAACATTTAGAGCGATGTTACGGTGTTTGTAAACTTGCTTGATAACTGTGTTAAAACCTACACAGAAACGTCGCTCTTATTTGTAATAAAGAAGCTGTTCATCCATAAATCTTATCCTTTCTTATGTTTAAGTTACATTTGAATCGGTTGACAGCTGTTACGCCTTGTTTGTCAGTTCAGTCACAATCTCGTCTTCGCACAGGTCTGTTGTCTTAATCACTGAACCATCAAGAGTGTCAGTCGGCATGTATCAAATCTTTATAACCGGTGAGATTGTGATAACTGTCACACCTGACTTATTTGTCTGAATGGCACGTCTGAGAACATGGGGTGAACTGTTACACAGTAACTCGGGGTAACGATTTTCTGTGCTATAGAATCAAAGTACCGTTGTGCTGCATGAGTATGGAGTACATATATCTCACGAAGATGTGTCATTCCTTAATCAGTACGATGTATGGCATACGTATATACACTTAAAAGTAGACGCATGTTAACGATAATAATGACAGAGAGATAAAATATATATATAGTCATATCCAGATGATGTCTCTACATATATGTAAGGGCAAGCTTCTTCCTTTTGTTTAGTCAACAGCTTTCCTCCTGGCTATGGATGTGGAACACAGGCTTTAGGGTTACATATGGAACCTGTTATCATTGTATTTTAATGCGATTTGAATATTATCATTTACTATCGTACTTACTTCATGTTTTAAATGAGACGTTTTATATTTATGTCACCACATATATTATTGCTTGTAAGCTCAACACAATTGACAAATACTCTAAAAGATATGACCATTAATGTATGTTGAAAAATATATATTGTAAATGCCAGAATGATGTATCTAGGATCAAGTAGAAGATATATGGACAGCAGCGCTGGGAATTTATTCAACAAGCCCGTGAAAACAACACTGCTTTAGCTCAATGTTTACCACTCCTGGCGGCCATTATGCAACGGCCATCTTACACACAACCCCGCGCTCACGTCTACAGGTCTTTTCCTGTGGTACGGTAATTAGTAGAACCCTCTCCTCCAAGTGTATCCTCCATGATATAACCTGCTCTCATTAATTAAATGCTGCCCTTTCCCAGCGTCACGGCTGTAGAGCTGAGACAAAGAGACCCAACCATTATAAAGTAATTTGGGTCAAATAAAAACAATGCTCCACCAAACCTGATCACTGAAAGTCGTACTACAGAAGTTTAATGTTTAATCACAAAAAAGCATTTGAATAGCAATAACATTTAACAGGATCATGTATTCTTTTAACACCATCGCAATACATCATGTAGAAGCCACAACAGTACTGACATTTTCCAACAAAATCACATCTAAAAATCAGCAAGTACATATAATAAAATGTGTATTAACATTTTTCGTCAGGAAATCAAAAGGTTATCACCTTGTTACCACCTCAAGGTTCAGCTAAACATGGGTCCTCCTTTGGTCAAAAGTTTGTTCCCCCTCTATTGAGTGTGATACGCGTTGCACACGCGTGGCGGACGGGTTCCACGCGAGTGACTACACACGGGTTGCGTAACGCGTTGCCCATGCGTGTAAGGGGAATGAACTTCTAGGCAGTAGTGTATAACTATCTACTAAATTAAGGGCCAGGCTGGTTCGGCCCATGACCATTAATTGGAGAAGTATAGAATTCGGAGGTCAGCATCACCAGATTGGCCAATGAGCCACCACCTTCTGGGCATGTGACTCTGAGCAAGTTTATAGATTCATAAATTTAGAAAAGATAGGAGCCGTGCAGGTAGCAAAAGAAATGCAAGTCCCCACGGTCCCTAGTGAGGTGGCCTCACTTTTGTTGCTGATGACCTAAAGCCCATTTTTATATTGTGTTGTTGAATGAAAATGTATTCTTTTAACTGTACTCAACTTGTTTTAAAATCGAAACTGTGATACTCTAGTTATCTTACTGTCCATCGTTGATAGCTTTTTAATCAAATCAAAATATAATTATTATAACTGTTTCGTCACGATATGGCTAAAATATTGCCGATGTGACGTTAAATTTCACTCACTCACTCACTAGAATAGACATTTGTGAATAAATTTATTTTTAAATACTAAATGCTTGTGCGAAATATTGTCTGCACAGGGCATGACATGACCAACCGATTGATAGAATGATAGAATGGAAGTAGTGTGTTGGACTTCCCACGGCAAACAAGCTGCCCAATTCGGTCGCCTTTTACGGCCAGCAATGGGGTGCTAAGGACACATTCTTGTTTATCGTCCCCCAGTCCCCACGGGGGAGTTCAGTGTCTTGTGCTCTTAGACAACCATCTTGATATTGACAGATACTATTAATTTGAACAGATTGACAAATTTTATCTATGTCAATGTCCTACAAAAAGCAAGCCAGACATAAGCTTCGTGTCCTTTGTAACCTCTCGGCAGATACCAGTGACACCTTCGGAGATTGCAAATGGATTCACTTTAAAGGATTCTTTGTCCAAGGCTTCAAACGTGGCCAATAGTCGAATCGTTTGGGTGTAGTAGTCTCTTCATATTCGATGTGTCGACTCATTGAACCAAGTTGTAGGAAACTATGTCGAAATGGAAATGAATCAGCACCCCTTTTCGTTAAGGGTGCAGTTTGTGAAGGATGCAGTATTTGATGGGTGGAATATGTAAAGGGTACAGTATGTGAAGGATGCAGTACTTGATGGGTGGAATATGTAAAGGGTGCAGTATGTTAAGGATGCAGTATTTGATGGGTGGAATATGTAAAGGGTACAGTATGTGAAGGATGCAGTACTCGATGGGTGGAATATGTAAAGGGTGCAGTATGTTAAGGATGCAGTATTTGATGGGTGGAATATGTAAAGGGTACAGTATGTGAAGGATGCAGTATTTGATGGGTGGAATATGTAAAGGGTGCAGTATGTGAAGGATGAAGTATTTGATGGGTGGAATATGTAAAGGGTGCAGTATGTTAAGGATGCAGTATTTGATGGGTGGAATATGTAAAGGGTGCAGTATGTGTAGGGTGTTGTTTGTGTATGGCGTAATATGTGTTAGGTGCAGTTTGTAAAGGGTGCAGTGTGTCAAGGCTGTTGTCTGTGTTGAGAACAGGCTACGTGGGGTCCTGTATGTACTGTACTGCATTTATGATTAAACATTCGATCTGTTATGAACATACACATGTAATCACACTTCCTACGCAATGCAATATATGGTGCAATGTTGTTGTTAACATCAGCTAACGGTGTATATAATGCTATTTTAAGAGGATAAAGAACCTATTGATATTGATGTTTGTTGCAGTATGTTTAATGTGGCGCCACCGTGAGCGTAATTTGTAAAGATAATAGGAGGACGTCCTTACATTAATATTCAATCATGGCAGGCATTCTTTCCACATCACATCCGGGTACAATGACCCAGAACTGCCTGGTTAACAGGCGAGACACGCCATTCCAGCTCACGTTTACATGATATGGAAAGGCTATTTATGTATTGGCTCATACCTATAAATGCACAGACACATATCTTGAAAACACATGTATAATTTCCATGTATGAGAGTTAACAGCTTCTGTAAATTATCTACACCTGTTAACTGAACGTTATTTCATTAGCAATATATTTTAACAATAACATTCTGACACACGGATGTAACATTATTCAAATATTTGTTATATGTTTTGTTTTCACACACGGTTAAAATACAGCTTGTCTTTTAGTTATAGTTATGAGTCCCATGTTTCACAGTCCAACTGCGACATATACAAACTGACAAAGATACCTTTTATTTTCAAAGACACAAGTTATTGTTCAACAGCTTCAGTGACGACTTTTTTATCCGCAGTTTCTTCCGTTTGTCTGTAAACTTTAGCTTGATGGCAGAACAATACATCATTCTTGATCTTCTTTAATGCTAAACCCTTTCCCGAGCCAAAAATCTCCCTTTGGTCCCGGGGAAGATAGCCAAGAATGTGTCCTCAGCACCCTATTGCTGATCGTAAAAGGCGACCGAATTGGGCAGTCTATTAGCCGTGGCCTGCGACGCTCTGTCGGCAGAGGAAGGGAGTCTGGTGGTTGAGGGCGACGGAGCTGGTACTCGTGCTCCTGAGTCCAACACACCACTTCGAACCTAACTTTGCCTAGACGGACTGTACAATGGGCCCAATTCTGTCAATCGGCTGGTCACATCTTGCCCTGTGCATTAACTATTTCACACAAACTGAAGGTACCTAAACTAAATATCTATTGAATCTGTATGAATCTATAAACTTGCTTAGAGCCCTAAGCCCAGAAGACGGTGGCTCATGGTGTCTCCAGTTGATTGTCATGGCCAAACATGCTTAACCTTTAATTTGGTAGAATGCTATACTGCTCACACAAAGTAGGGCATATTGAAAAGTTACGACGAAAAGCTTCAGAATTGTTTAATTTTCATTGAGAAACAATAATAATGTGGAAATAATGATGTTAAGAAACAGTTTTGAAAGTAATGACTTTGATCAAACTGCAATTTCATCTTGTAGACACTGGAAAGTTCATGAGGGGTAGAAACCCAAAAGTCATAAATGGTTAATACCGGGTTAGCCCACCATTAGCAGCCAAACAAGCATTACACTGACGTCTCATACTCCTAATGATGCGACTAATGTGAACTTCGGGAATCCTCTGCCATTCCTCTCGGAGTGCCACGCCCAGTTGTTGCAAGTCTTGACATGGGGGATGCCACCTCTGCAACTGTCTGCCGAGCATATCCCATACACCATACATGCTCTATAGGGGAGAGGTCCGTGGACATCGCTGGCCATGGAAGAGTTTCAATTTGGTGCCGCCGCAAATGGTTAAGGACGACGTGCGCACGGTGAGCCCTGGCATTATCGTCCTGGAAGAAGAAACCCTGTCCGTGACGGTGTGCAAATGGCAGGACATGTGGCGTGATGATGTTGTCCTGACAGTAAACACCCATAACTCTTCCTTGGCAGATGTGGAGATCGGTTCTGCCTGTCACCGTGATTCCACCCCACACCATAACAGAACCCCTCCCCTACCGATCATGTGAAATCATTGCAGCTGGCTGATGACGCTCACCAGGACGACGCCAGACACGATGACGGCCATCATTGAAGTATAAAGAGAACCTCGACTCATCACTGAACATCACATGGGACCCCCGTGCATTGCTCAACCTCTGGTGACGACGACCCAACTCTCGACGGGCTTGTCTGTGACGGTTTGTTTGGGGTAATGTGATGTAAGGTCGCCTTGCTCGAAGTTCTGCAGCATGGAGCCGGCTTCGTACCGTCTGTGTGGAGATGGGATTCCAAGTGGGATATCTGTGAACCTGCTGGAGCTGTGTCGCATTTAAACGTCGATCACGGAGGGCTCCAGTGATGATCCGTCGGTCATCACGTCTGGTCGTGCATTTTGGACGACCACTTCGGGGCCTGTCTTGAACCCTTCCAGTGGCAATGTAACGTGCCCACAACCGGCTGACTACTGACTGTGAGACGTGCAGTTGTGCTGCTGTGTAGGCCTGCGTTCTTCCGGCCTGGATCATCCCAATTGCTCTCAATCTCTCGTCTTCTCGTAACCTTCGCATTGTGGAAAGTGGTGAAGTGATGGATGAAGTTGGTCCAAGACCCATGTTAACACCCATTTTTGCACTTGAGGCACGTGGATTTTGTCATTTGCACGTGTGACACAAGATGTGATTTCTCATCCCCATCCCCTGGTACGTTTGGATGCAATTTTCCTGGATGCAAGGGATCTGGTGGTCATTGGGAGGGGCTGCTCAGACGGACCTATGCTTTTCCTCAATCATAAGTTAATTATTTGTAGGCCTCTATATTACTGTCTTTGTGCCACTGATTTTAATTTCAATATCCCCTACTTTTTCTGAGCAGTATATAACTCTTCTTGTCAACTTTGCTGGGGTATACCACCCAGTCTTTGCACCTTGGAGATCCGCTGCAGCATAAGACTGTCCTTGTTGACACTTCATGGTATGTGGGAAAAAGGAGTGAAGAATTAAAATTGACATGGCTTTCACGCTGGTTCAAAAATGCGTCACATTGAATCTGATGAGCCTACTTCGATCCGACTATTGGCCACGTTTTGGGGTTATAGAAGCTTTAGACAAAGAACAAATCAAATCCATTGGCAATCTCCAAAGGTATCATTGGTATCTGCGGAAATTGTTACAAATGTCACAAAGCTTCGTTCTGGCTCTCTCCTTGTGATATGAGACAACAACCTGTCAATCTGCTCAAATTAAATGAGTTTGTAAATATCAAGGTTGTTGTCTCAGTGCACAAGATACTGAACTCGTGTTAGGGCATTGTCCGTGACAGAGCTCGCAGGCTGTCCGCCATGTCCAAAGATGATAAAGCCAAGGAACTTGAACAACTGTCGGTCACAGCTGTCAAACAATTTACTTTCAAGAAGGATAGAGGGGCCCAACCGACCAACATCTAGCCCTTCACCTTCAACAGAACGTCCATCCCTCAATCGATAAAAGTTTGTTATTGTAACATCAGAGTGGAGGTGTATATCCCCAATCCACCCCGGTGCTACACCTGCCAAACGTTTGGACATGGATCCAAGTCCTGCCATGCCTCTGCTGTTTGTTACCGCTGCGGTGTGACAAACACGTGGCCACTGACTGCAGGAAGGATGTGAAGTGTGCAAACTGCGGTGGGAATCATATGGCTCCTGCAAAATCCTGCCCTGTCCTTAAACGTGAATCACAAATTATTAAAATCAAAACTGAACAGAATCTTTCTTACCACGAAACTAAGAAGAAGGTTGTAACTACCCTCTATCTACTGCCAGACAGATCTGACAAGGGTAAAGTCTGTTCAGACACTTCCTACTGCTTCACTCCATAAATCAGCAGTGACACCTTTGTCTGTGACTCCTCCAAAAACAGAACAACTATAAAAAATGTTGAGTCTCAGACTTTTAAAACAACACCTGAACAGAGCCTTCAATAATATCAGTTAATAGTAGCATCACACCAAATTTAAAAAAAACAAGCATTTAATTATTCACATACATTTTTCAAATTTATGATACAGACCAATTTCCTTCAAGTAATTTATGATGAGATGCCCGCTGACACGGGAAAAGAGATCTTTTAGATTTACACTTTGATTATGTGATCCTTGTGATTGCAAAGTCCACACAATTAATGCTTGACCGTTAACCTTTCATCGCATGGTGCACTTAGGAGGTTCGTCCTCATCTGTCTCAAGCAGATATTTGTGTGTAAACCGACTGTGGCTAATACGACATATTCGTAAAACGACCTCGTCATGTCTTGACTGACAACCCAAGTAGGTTTTGCCGATTGTTTGTTTTAATTCGTGAAGTTTATTGCTTCCTACCTTGGTGTCCCACCTCTTTTGCATGAGATCCCGAGTATAACTTTTAATAGTTGGTTTGAAATGGAATTTTTAATAAACGATTCTAAACGCACCAAATGGTCAATGGTACTTCTGGGTTTTTTTCGGAAACCACACTTGATGTCATTCAGGAGGTTTTTGGTCTCCAGGTACCAGACTCGTCGATTGTTGACCATGCGCTCCATGGTTTTACGAACACAGCTTGTTGATGATATTGGACGGTAGTTGGATGGATCTATGTGATCCAGGAGCTGATGGTGGATGTTGTCGGCTCCTGCTGCAGTGTCATGCGATTGCCCTAGGGCAGTATATAATTCATTGTGTGAAAATGTTTCGTTATAGTCCTCACCTTTATCACAGTTAAAATTGACTTTTTGTCTTTTCCTACTGTTTTTGAAACCTCTGGAAATTGAGGATTATAGTTTGATGATGAGGAATGATTTGCCAAATTTCACCAAGTCTGTTGGCAATTTCAGATTTTGTGGTCAATAGTGTATCCAGTCTTTGAGATGGTGAACTCCAGATTTGGATCCTTTGCCCTTAATCTTCTGAATTATGTTCCACAACTTGGACATAGGTGTGCGGGAATCAATTTTTGAAACATACGTCCTCCAGGATTGACATATATTCTGATTAAACGTACGTCTTGCTTTAGCGCCCCTGATTTTAACATTATTCAACTTGTGGATAGTTGGATTGCGATGGAAATATTTCTCGGCTTTCTTACATTGTACTATTTTCCCTAGCTTGTTTACAATCATTATCAAACCATGCTTTATGTATATCAGGGTTTTCAGTGGACTTAAATTAAATGCTATTGGGGACGAAAGCATTCCTATCTGAAAAAGTTGTATAGGATCAGTAACATTCCTGAAACTGTCAGATTTTAGTTTTTCAAAACAAAGTGTTTGGAATCAAGACCAATTGGCCTTTGTAAAGTTCCACTTTATTGAAGGTTGTTCATCGGACGGATTAATAGTTGTAAGTTTTGTTGGAAAATGGTCAAGTCATATTTGCTTGAGTATAACATCCCTGTATCCCTGGTGTTTGCATGCTGGAAATCCGATGCGCTACAACACTGTCCTTGTTGACTCGATGGCGGGTGGGGAGCAGGTATGCTGAAACACTTTTCTTTCACCATGTGTACCCAACAACCTGGTTCAATGCGCAACGACAAAAAAAAGACGTCTTGAAGATGATGATTCTGGGAACATTCCCAACAAATATGATTCATGGGCCCGATTTCTGGTGATCGAGGCTGCTGACAAACAACCTATAAAACTGAACCTATCTGCTTTCTCAAAAGCTATTAACGGACATTGTGGAGAAGTGAAAAATATCACTCGACTCCGTAGTTGTTCCATTCTTGTTGAATGTGTGAAGAAGCAGCAATCTCTGAATCTCTTATCCATCAGTCAGTTTGCCAATGTTGAGGTTGCTGTTTCAGCACATAAGACTCTAAACTCCAGTCGAGGCATTGTTCCTGACAGAGCTCGATGCCTTTCAGACATGTCAGAACAAGAAATTGTCACAGAGTTGAAGGATCAAGCAGTGACAGCTGTAAAACGTTTTACAAAAAAAATCAATGGTGTTATCATTACCCCTGAACACCTATGTTCACTTTTGATTGAACAAGCATTCCTCGTTTAATTAAAGCTGGTTATGTTAACATCGGAGTGAAGGTGTATGTCCCAAATCCACTCCGATGTTATACTTGACAAAAGTTTGGCCATGGTTCCAAATCCTGTGATCGCCCAGCGGTTTGCCAGCGTTGTGGTGGTAAACATGACAGCAACGAATCTAGGGCAGATGCCAAATGTGTCAACTGTAATGGCCAACATGCAGCATGGTCAAAGTCCTGTCCTGTATGGCAAACTGAGTCACAGATATTGAAACTGAAACACAACAACAATATTTCGTATCTGGAAGCCACAAAACAAGTAAGTAACCAGTTACCATCAACTTATTCTGCTGTAGTGTCTCGCGTTTCTACTTCATCAATCGAATGTCAGACTGCATTGACATGGGTTCACTCTGATCAACCAGTAGAAACATCATCTGTCATTCAGCCCAACAAATCAGATTGTCATCCCACTGCATCATCTTCAGAATCACAGACTGATTCACAATGTTTACCAGAAATTGAAAAACCAGGAAATGTTCACATGTCAAAGACAGAAAGAAACAAACTAAATAGACAACATCTTAGGACACCCTCTCCTTCAGAGGTGTCTGTCCATAACATCTTCACCGGCCAGTTTCAGGAGTTCATCTTCTTCACGCTCGCGTGTGAGGTCACCTATTGACGTCTCATTTGATTCAGTGGAATTGTGGAGGACTCAGGAAAAATATTTAATGAGATACAATTGCTAATTCAGGACTTTACACCATCAGCACTGTGTCTCCAAGAGACTTATCTTAAGCACAGCGATGTATTTGATTGATGGCAATACAATTGCTATCATTCATTTTCACCTCCAGGTGAAAAAGCTACTGGAGGTTCTACTATGTTGATCAGGCAAGGCATCATCCATAGCACTGTTCCCCTCAAACAAATCCTCAAGCTGTAGCTGTCCAACTTATATTGCACATTGCCCTTACTTTATGCTCCTTGTATATTCCTCCTTTGAAGGCTGATATTCAGAATCTCTATGATCAGCTACCAAAGCCCTGTATGATCAGCTACCAAAGCCATGTATGATCATGGGTGATTTAAATGGACATAACCCTCTATGGGGTAGTCCAAATAAAAACAGTAAGGGAAAAGTGCTTGATCGAAGACTTTATTTCTGACAACAATCTCTGCATATTTAATGACGATTAAAACACGTATTTACATCCTGCTACAGGTACATATTCAGCACTGGATCTGGCAATCATAGATTCAAACCTTTACAACGAATTCGAATGGTCAGTTCATGATGACCTTTGTGGAAGTGACCATTTCCCTACCATCCTTAAAACTGTTAACCCTACTGACCGTCCACCAACTGAACGGTGGAAATTTACAAAGGCTGATTAGTCATTACATGAATTATTATCCACTGAAAAATTAACCCCTGACATTTTTCAACATGTTCAAGATCCGATACAGTTGTTTTCGGACATGCTGAATGAAATTGCTGATGAAGCAATTCCAAAGTCCTCTGTAATTCCACATATTCGTGAACCATGGTTTAACAACGAATGCAAACAGGCACGAAAATATAGGAAGAAAGCGGAAAAGTATTTCCGGCGCCATCCTACAATCCATAATTTAGATAAGGTTAAAATTACAAATGCCAAGGCACGACGTCCTTTTAACAAAATAAGCGTCATTCTTGGAGGAACTATGCCTCAAAAATAAATTCTCGCACGCCCATATCCAAGATGTGAATGATACACAAAATAAAAGGCAAAGGTTCAAAATCATCTGTTCACCGTCTTAAGGAAGGTGGCACGTTATTAACGGATAAAACTGATATTGCAAATAAGCTTGGAGAAATGTTAGCAAAACATTCTTCAACATCTAATTATGTCCCGGAGTTTCAAAAAATTAAGAAACAACAGGAAAAGATAAAAGTAAATTTCACTTCTGATAATGGTGAAGACTATAATGAAGTCTTTTCATTACATGAGCTACATACCGCCTTTGGGCAAGCTCATGATACTGCTGCAGGGGATGATAATATCCACTACCAGCTTTTAAAACATTTGCCTGAATCATGTCTGGAGACACTTTTAGATAGTTTTAATCAAATATGGACCTCAGGGGATTTTCCTCCTTCATGGCATTATGCCATTGTAGTCCCAATACCAAAGCCTTGCCGGGATCATACAGATCCCTCTAACTATCAACTTATATCCTTAACAAGTTTCGTATGTAAAACCACGGAACGAATGGTGAATAATAGATTAATTTGGTATCTGGAAACAAATAATCTAATTACAAATATCGAAGTACTATCGACCATTTAGTACGATTAGAATCCTTTTGTGAAAAATGCTATCGTAAAAAAAAACCCACGTAGTATCAAATTTTTTTTATCTTGAGAAAGCATACGATAATTAAAAACTTCACAATCCTAAAATTTTAACATTTTGACCAGTTATCATTGTGGGCCCTTATTGCGTATTTTAACAGTAATGGCCACGTATTGTCTTCAGATTACACCCGTTTTTGTGCAGGTGAATCGATCAAGATCATGTGCACAGCACTATAGTGGCAAAAGTGGAACAACTGGTCACGTGGCCATAATACCGCACGTGTTTTCAGCCATACAAAAAAAGAAAAACACAAGAAAACAAAAGTCTTTACGGCCATTTGTCATGCCACGCCTTTCAAATGTGCAACGTGAACGTGTCATCGGCATGTTGCAGACGGGAACGTCCGTAGCTGAAGTCGCAAGGACGATGGGTTGTAGTCGACGGACTGTTTATGATTTACAGACGCGTCTACAGCAAACGGGTACCACCGCTGATCGCCCTCGGCCAGGTCGACCACGTGTGAAATCACATGCTGAGGATCGTCAGATTGTCTTACGTCACCTCCGTAACCGATTTTTGACGGCTACATCAACCAGAAATGAACTGTTTAGGGGTAGACTGAGTGCGCAAACTGTTCGAAACCGTCTGAGAACTGCTCACCTTCAAGCACGACCGCCATACTGCGGGCCGATTCTGACTCAATTACACAGACGTCGTCAATTGTGGGCACATTGACACTTGCGATGGACTCAGACGAATTGGGATCAAGTCGTCTTCAGTGATGAATCCCGATTTAATCTTCGATTTGCTGGTGGTAGGGCGAGGGTGTGGAGGCGCTGTCATGAAAGTTACGCCCAGTGTTGTGTACAGGAAGTTGACAGATTTCGAGGCGGAAGTGTCATGGTGTGGGATGCTTTCTGAGGCAATGCACGTTCCAGGCTTCTTGTCATCCATGGCAACCTCAACGCTGCTGCTTACCGCGACCAGGTACTGGCACCAGAACTTCTGCCTTTTATGGCAGCACATGGACCCGGTTTGATCTTCCAACACGACAATGCCAGACCCCACACGGCAATTTTGACATGGAAATTTCCTTCAGAATGCGGGAGTCAACGTCATGGACTGGCCGTCAAGGTCTCCCGACCTCAAGACAGCCTCCGTAGTCTAGTGGTAGAGCGGAAGGTCCGGGGTTCGATCCCCGGCCGCGTCATTCCAAAAGACGTTAAAAGATGGTACTTGTTGTTACCCTGTCTGGCGCTCGGCATTGAGGGGCTTAAACAAGGACTGGTCGGCTCGGAGTCAGTATACTGTGTCTGAGTGGGGTATTCATGTTAAACTGCGGCATGGTATCTCAGTGAGCGAGCACTATAAATCGGCATCAGTCCGGACTAGTACAAGCAGCCACACAAACACTCACACGTACATGCACGTCGCTATATAAGTGCAATAATCTTGGACGTGACGTTAAACCCCATTTCACCTCACCTCACCTCACAGATTTGTTGAGTGCGGCCTCAGCAGCAGCAAGATCATTAAATAACTCAAGAATTTCAACTAAAAATGGATGTTTACAAGACTGCTAGCACACGGTGATACCATGCCGCAGTTTAACATGAATACCCCACTCAGACACAGTATACTGACTCCCAGCCGACCAGTCCTTGTTTTAGCCCCTTACTGCCGAGCGCCAGACAGGATAACAACAAGTACCATCTTTTGACGTCTTTTGATATGACGCGGCTCTCCTGGCGGACGCTCTACCATTAGACCATGGAGGCGGTCCAACAAATCTGTGACACCACTTCTTATACCCTATAGTGATTATAACCCTGTTATTAGATGTTTCATCAGAGCTTTAATGCAGAAGAAGTGGGACACCAAAGTGGGCATAAATAAATTACATGCAATAAATGCAAATATCGGTTATACCTACTTGGGTTGTCAGTCCAGATTTGAAGAGGTCATTTTAAGAAGATGTCGTATTGGTCATTCACGTTATACTCATGAATATATTTTAAAAGGTGAGGATCCTCCATTCTGCATCCCTTGTGATGAAAGAATCACGGCCAAGCACGTCCTGCTTGACTGTGTTGAATTTTCCATCACAAGGGATAAGTATTTCAAAGTTTCAGCTATGAAGGACTTTTTTACACAGGCAAGTACTCATTTTATTCTTGTTTTTTTAAAGGAAATAGAATTAATTCATAAATATTGATTGCTATATTTTGTAAATAAATAAAAAAAAAATTTATAATTGGCAGAATAAATGTGATAACTGAGATTGTTAGTGGCTATATCCTCGAAGGGGGTTAAAGTAGTGTAAAATTATTGTCCCCCTGAGAGGGTATGTAAGACCATGTCTTTCAAAGTATATTTATTTCTGCCCTTTTTTAATCGTAGTATATATGTCCGTTTAATCTGGCCAAATTTGTCATTAATCGCCAACAGCGGAAGGGATGATGTAAATCCGACTGAGGTCCATACAGGTAGCAAAAGTACTGTAAGTCCCCATGGTCCGCAGCGCGGTGCTCGACCTTCAGTTGGTGACGATCTATAGCCCGTTTTTATAATGTGTTGTCGAATGATTAAGTTAGTTATCTATTTTAACACGTTCTCAAACTAGTTTTACGAAAATCTGTGATATGCTAGTTTTTATACTGCCCTTCGTCAGTAGTATACTGCCCTTATACAGCTTAATATATATTGTTTATGTCAAATTTTGTTTCGTCACGATATGGCTGAAATATTGCCGATGTGACGTTAAACTTTAACTCACTCACTCACAAACCAACAATCCGTCATACCATCTTGGGTTGTCAGTCAAGACATGGCGAGGTCGTTTTACGACGATGTCGTATTACCCACGAATATCTGCTTAAGACAGATGAGGACGAACCTCCTAAGTGTATCCATTGTGATGAAAGGTTCACCGTCAAGCATGTATTGCTTGACTGTGTGGACTTTACAATCACAAGGGATTAACATTATCAAAGCGTAACTGAAAGAACTCTTTTCCCGTATCAGTGGGCATCTCATTATCAGCTATTTGAAAGAAATCGGTTTGTATAATAAATTTAAAATATGTATGTGAATAATTAAATGCTTGTTTTTAAATTTGGTGTGATTCTATTATCAACTGACATTATTGAAGGCTCTGTCCAGGGGATTAACGTATCATAAAAAATATTGTCCCCCTGTGTGACATGTAATCCTATCATAATAGATGTAACTATCATCAACCAGTGTTTTAATGTTTGTTTGTTTGTTTGTTGTTTAACGCCGCACCAAGCACTATTCCAGCTATATGACGGCAGTCTGTAAATAATCGAGTCTGGACCTGACAATCCAGTGATTTACATCATGAACATCGATCCACGCATTTAGGATCGATGACATGCATTAACCAAGTCAGCGAGCCTGACCACCCGATCCCGTTCATCGCCATTTCCGACAAGCATAGTCGCCTTTTACGGCAAGCATGGGTTGCTGAAGTTCTATTCTACCCCGGATCTTCACGGGTCCCAGTGTTTTTAAGCTAACTCAATGCTGAGAATTTTTTTTTAAATATTGGCTAGTATTGTGCACAACCATCAGTAGCTCAAGTGATGACGTAAATCCTTCTGGGTATCCTGCTGGGTATCATGCACGAAGCAGAGGTACTGTAAGTTCTCATGTAAGTTCAGTTTTAAAACTGTTTACGTTATATTGTTATGCTCAAATATGTTGTTTGAATTGTTTTTAAATATAGAATGCTCAAATATGTTTCACAGCTTGTTTTAAATAAAACGTTGCATAATTAACTAAATTTTGAATAGATAAACTTGGTCTCGTCGCTTAATGGCTGAAAAAAATGCTGTTGCGACGTTAAATTTTAACTCACTCACTTACTCTTGGCATGGGGCTCCAAACAAGCTCATAGATTCTTACATACAGATTCAATAGACATTTAGATTAAATTAATTTTTAGATACCGAACGTTTGAGCAAAGTAGTTTATGCACAGGGCATGCAACGACCAGCCGATTGATATAATTGGGCCCATAGTACCGCCCGTCTAGGCTACGTTAGGGTCGAGGTGATGTGTTGGACTAAGGAGCACTCCGTCGCCCTCAACCACCAGACTCCCTTCCTCTGCCGACACAGGGTTGCAGCCCACGGCAAACGGGATGCCCAATTCGGTCGCCTTTTACGACCAGGAATGGGGTGCTGAGGACACATTCTTGTTTATCTTCCCCGGGTCCCCACGAGGGGGCAGATACTTCGCGTAGTGCTACATGTACATGTGAAAACAAATGATTAAAATGGAGAACATAACTTACTAATAAACGTGTATAAGTGTCATACCACGGCCAAAACATTCAAATAAATGATATCTTTATCATGAACATTGTGTATGATCCACCAGTGAGTAAGCATCAGCCTTACCAGTGGTAATCATGTATGGAAGAAATTGTATTTCTGAAGTCATCACGACACACGTTTGCACAAGAGCTTGATAACAGCCTTGATTTTGGGTGTTTCAGTAGTTTAAATTACTGCTCTTGATATTGCTGATTAAAATTTGATACAATGAACAATATAAGGTTCTATAAGAGGATGAATTTAGCACATTAACAGGTGTTAATATTTATCGGATATCGTTAATATATAAGATGACATAAATAGAACAATGAGTAGTACTTCCAGTATCTGATACGTAAGTAAGTCTCAAATATGAAAGTGGGATTTCGACAATTAGAGTGCGCAGGAACCTTAAAGTTATTGATAAAAAACAATTCCTCAATTCCAATCAATATTGGAAAAATGGATAACTATCAAATATGTGGCAATCTACACCAAGGTTACCTTCTACAATAATATGTTTTGAAAGCTGGCAAATTATTCAGGTTCAGTTTGATATTAGTTTGCGTATTTGATGAGTATATAACTTGCGAATTAATTGATCCTTTTCCTATATTTAGCTGTTCCTGTACATTGCGCTTTCCTGAATATTGTGTCTTAATTCCTTTCGTTATCATTGTATTAGTTTCTGAGAAATGCGTGACAATCAAGTACATGCCTTTTAAAAAAAGAGACATCATACGATTCCCACCTTTTTATTAGAATGTGTGTATGAATCATTTTCAAATAGTGGTGACATTAAATCTAGGAAACAATCCGCAAAATCTCGCATACACAGAACGGAGAACTTGCACATGGTATTAAACAATCAATCAACAGATTGATTGAATTCATCACTTCCGCTAAGCGCTACAAGAAGTGCGTCAAACTCCGGCCTGTAATCCAACGCGCGAGACCTTACCAATGAAATCTGAGAAGAAGACATACCGGCATACGCTGTTGCTTGATTGAAAATGTCAGTCAAGAAAGGGAGGAGCTTGATGATGTCGTTCTCTCACAGAAAATTCCGATGTCAAATAATGACGTTGATCACCCTCTTCTTGACTTCACAGAGAGATGCAAATTGTCCAAAGTCATCGTTTCTTCATCATTCTCTTTGAAGCAATCAAAGGCAATCTTAAATGCTGTCATCTTGGACATACGTTTCGGTCGACCAAGTATCCGTTTTTTTGGTGGAGCATCCCCATGTTCAATATGAGCTGCGGGTATATTTTTCCCTCTCCAAAAATTCCTATCACAAGCATGGTGATAGATAGCTTCTTCAGCTTGAAGATACTGCGACCAGGAACTCATGGGCCATCACACAGTTGAACTGAAGTACACTTCTATCTGGATGTTTGTATGCAGCGTCCTAGTCAACACAAGTACCACACAGAAAACAGTGAGTTTTAAAATTGAATGGCGTTAAAATATGATCGAATATTTTTTTCTGAGCTATATGTGATGATCCACATTTTTTAGCTGCATTATTTGCCTTTGGGTTAATATGTTTACATCGACACTGTTCGTGCACATTTGATTCACAGGACACAGTCTGTTTGCATTATTAATGGCATAGCAGCATGTTCCTGTCAACTTCACACAATGCTTGGGTTTGTCTATGTTGGCCCGTTCCATACATACCACACAAGTAGCCATCTGTGATCTAAGTTGGACACCTTCAGTTGAGAACAGTCACTTGCGAATAGTAACAGTTGATAGAAATATGGTTGACATGTGTACAGATACAAATGTATTCAGATTCAGAGATATAAAGTGATAACTTACTTCTCTCATACAGGATGCATTTGTAATAAATAATTACTTTTCTCATTATAGCAAATGAATTTTGCGCTAAGTGTCTTGATTATCTTCATAAACTTTGATAAAAGTGTCTTGGATGCTAAATCATTTGAGAATAATAACTGCTTCCCGGAGTTTGGATTATCTCCCTTGATTTCCCTTGCAACAAATGTGGATGTTAATGGCTCTGTTTAAAATTTTATATTTATATTTGTTCATATTTCCACCAGTTATTCACCTCCAGAGCCAATTAACTATATATTTTACATGTTTTTATTTTAGAAAAATAGTTTTACTTACCTTTATGTTCAAGAGGTCCATCTTCAAAACATCGTCTGCTCGTCCGCCATTTTGAAGGGGGGCGGGGATATTTTATTTTTTTTCAATTCTTTTTCAAATTTTATCATTTATGTGAACACAATACACTGTATATTTTGATATCTAAAATATCAACATTATGATAAAACGGTTCATTTTCTCCAAGAATTACTTATATGAACAAAACTGTGTACTTGTTTTGTCATTTTCAGGCAATTATGTGAATTTACATTTTAAAAATGTCACAAATGCACACTGCTTTGCATGTATCTTGTCAAATTAATATAGATAGTGTGAGTGAGTGAGTTAAAATTTTACATCGCATCGGCAATATTGCAGCCATATCACGATGAGAACAAGATAACAATTTATAAATTTCCGTCAACAAAGGACAGTAAAATGATAGGGTTACTATCACAATTAAAGTATATAACAAACCAGATCGAATTTTAAACATCATTATTCTATGTAATTAACGGTATCAATTTAAAATAGGCTATAAACCACCAGCAACCAAAGTTAGACCAGCTCACTGGGGATCATGGATTTATGCCATCACTTTGGACACCAGTTGCTGTACGTTATGCTAGCCAATATTAAAAAGACATAACATAATTTCTGAAACACTAGTCAAAATTATATACTTTGATTGATAAAGGATTTATGTGCCACTGTCAGGAGGACAATGCATTAAACTACGTTAACCCCCCTAAGTGGCACTACCATCTATAATCTCAGTTGATGATAATATTATACTTATTCAAAAACACACATCAATGTTTCAAAATTTATCCATAAGTTCAATTTCTTTTAAAAAGCCAAGACTTGAATGAGCATTGACATTATTAAAAAGATCCTTCAAAGAAGAAGAATGATAATACATCTGAGTGAGAAAAATCTACAGTCAAGCAAAACATGCTTGACTGTGATTCACTCATCACAAGGGACACCAAACGGAGGATCCTCACCTTTCGATAAATATTCGTGCGTAAAACGGGTATGACCAATTCGACATCGTCGCATGACAATTTCATCACGGCTTGATGGACATCCCAAGTAGGTATAACCTAAAATTTGTTTAATTTCATGAAGTTTGTTTATACCTAATTGGGAGTTCCACTTTGTTTGTATCAGCTGTCTGATATATACTTTGATGGATGCTTAAAAATCAGAGTTAGATATCAAAAGTGGAGATACCGATTTATCAAGTGCTGCTTTAGCAGCAGCATCAGCCCTGGTGTTACCCACAATACAGACGTGACTCGGTAACCAATAAAAGGCAATGTCGAATTGGCCAGTAGAAAATTCATTGTATAATTCTTAAACAGCAAGTATTAATGGATGATTTGACGGCATATTTTTAAGTGCTTGAAGACAGGAAAGAGAATCAGAGAAGATAATGGACTGCTTATTTTTAGATTGGCGCTGAATGCATTCCAAGACAATGTGCACAGCCTTAGCTTCGGCAGTGAAAATAGAACTATTATCAGGTATCCCAGAACATATTATTTTAGATCCAAAGACAGTGGCACTTGAAACATTATCACCATCCTTGGACCCATCTGTAAAGATTGAACGATGACTTTCATATTTAGTTTGTAGTTGTATATAATCCTGTTGATATATTATTTCATTTGCATCAGATTTTTTTAAACTTAGTAAGAGAAAGGACCACTTCAGGCCTGACTTATTGCCAATGAGGAGTAGACAGAAGTTCGTATGAAGATATGATGTCTAAATCAATATTAGCAGCGACAATATGAGGTTTGATCCAAATCCCAAGTGGTGGGATAAAGCTTGGGCTTGTTATGAAACAGTTCCTCAATAAGTGGATTAAAGACACAATTATAAGCTGGATTTGATGGGTTTGAATGTAATTTAGTTTTATATTGAAAAGATAATTTCAAGCGGCGTTGTGCACCGCTTCCACATACAAACTATCTACAGGAGAAGTTCTAAATGCTCCAAGGCAGCCAATCCTTTATGCTGTATACTAAGTAATTTCTCTAAATTACTTTTACCAGCTCCGCCATACACAATAAACAGTAATCTACTTTAGATCGCCAGGACTATATCTTCAAGACTTCCAGATAACTGTTACATTTTACAGCCGAATCCAAGGCCATATTAACAGCATTAGGGTACATAAGTAAACAATCCAAACATAAGCAATATATTATATTTTCAGATTCTCTTTCTTGTCTTCAGGCAATTGAAAATCAGTCTTGTAAACATCTACTTTTAATTGAAATCATTGAATTATTAAATTTCGTGCTTCTGGCCAATGCAAAATCGTTTTTTGTTGGTTACCCAGCCATGTTGGTATTACTGGGAACATAATGGCCGATGCTGCTGCAAAAGCACCCCTCAACAAATCTGTGACACCACTTCTTATACTCTATAGGGATTATAAACCTGTTATTAGATGTTACATCAGAGATCTAATGCAGAAGAAGTGGGACACCCAAGTAGACAATAAAATTAAACCCACTATCGGTTATACCTACTTGGGTTGTCAGTCCAGATTTGAAGAGGTCGAAGACGATGTCGTATTGGCCATTCTTGTTACACAAATCAATATTTGTTGAAAGATGAGGATCCTCCTTTTTGCATCCATTGTGATGAAAGAATCACGGTCAAGCATGTCCTGCTTGAGTGTGTTGATTTTTCCATCACCAGGGATAAATATTTCAAGGTTAAATCGCTGAAGGATCTTTTTAATATCAGTTCTCATTTAGTTATTGGTTTTTTAAAAGAAATTGAATTGTTCCATAAATTTTGATTAATATGTTGTGTATATAATTTAGTGTTTTTATAATTGGCAGAATAAATGTGATAACTGAGATTGCTAGTGGCTGTATCCTCGAAGGGGGTTGAAGTAGTGTAAAATTATTGTCCCCTGGAGAGGATATGTAAGACCACATCTTTCAAAGTAGATTTATTCTTACCATATCCTTTAACCATGGAATATATGTTGTTTTAATATGGCTAAATGTGTTAATAATCGCCAACACCTGAAGGGATGATGTAAATCCTGCTGGGGTCCATGCAGGTAGCAAAAGTACTGTAAGTCCCCATGGTCCCAAGTATGGTGATCTACCTTCAGTTGTTGGAGATCATAGCCTGTTTTTATAAAATATTGTTATGTATCGTGTGTATCAATTTTATGATTCCATACCAGTCTTAAATATTTCTCTGTGATAAGTCTAGTTATTTTACTGCCCATCGTTGGCAAGTTTTTTTATACGTTTTCAAAGTATTTATAATCTTAAACCTTTCATAGTCACGATATGGCTGAAAGATTGCCGATTTGACTTAAAACTTAACTCACTCACTCGATAATTTAGATGGAATAAGGGATCTACACAGGTGAAGTAAGGTTGTCTGATCCCCACCCCATTTAGTATTTGCAACCACTTTCAGTTGGTCCAGAGCCTTCAAGCACTTAAAAAATCCAAGTGGCAGTCAAGAGTAGGACCCAAGAACTTGGTCTTCTCTACAAACTTGATGGGAGTACCATTTAATACTAGTTCTGGGTCTTTATGCGGTCTATAATTTCTACAAATATGTATACAATTTGTATTTGCTTTGGAAAATTGAAGATCATTCTCAAGCG
Organism: Haliotis rufescens; assembly: GCF_023055435.1. Taxonomy (NCBI): domain Eukaryota; kingdom Metazoa; phylum Mollusca; class Gastropoda; order Lepetellida; family Haliotidae; genus Haliotis; species Haliotis rufescens. Next base: position 83,967 of record NW_025963862.1, read on the forward strand.
ACCACTTTTTTAAATTTTATTGAAGCAAAGCTCTAGTTGCCTTTCTATTGTGTTCATACTTTTGCCGAGACAAGATATATTAAAGTCATCTACAAACAGTGACCCATCAATTGAGTCATTCAATACCTTTGACAGACTGTTTATTTTCATGCTGAATAATAAGACCGACAAAATACTGCCTTGTGGGACACCCTGATCCTGATTATAATGATCAGACACGGTTGAACCCCCGCGGACTTGAAATTGTCTGTCGGTAGAAAAACGGGATATAAACTGGGGCAGGTTTTTATTTACATATTTAAAAGTATTTATCATATCAAACACTTGATAGTCACGATATGGATGAAATATTGCCGAGGACTAAAACTTTTAACTCACTCACTCACTTTGAACCTCCAGAGGGACTGTCAATGGTAAAGGCACCTCAATGTGTTTCAGGGCCTTTGATTGTTTTTTCGTTTGTTGTTGTTTTCCCTGGTCTTGTCATCATTTCAGTGATAGGTTCAGGTTCAGGTTCAGGTGCAAGTTCAGGTGCAGGACCAGATGCAGATTGTGGACGAGGTTCTGTAGAAAGTACAGTTTGTGAAGATGTTGATGATGAAACATTGGTCTTGTCAAAATTAATTGAAAACAAAATGGTCTGTTCGTCTGAAACCCAGTAAATAGCCGTTTGGCTTCCAGCATCAATGGAGACGAGGAGACTGCAGCAGAGTAAGTCAGCTTAGAAGAGGAGTTTGGTGAATCTTGGTCTGATATTTTTTTAGCTTTTTTTAGAAATGTTGTTGGTGTATATAATTTTTAGAATTTTTGTCTGTCTCTCATAACAGGGCACGATAAAAATGAGGACATGTGATCGCCGCTGCAATTTGAACATTTGATAGTATCTGTGCAGTCTGTGCTTTCACGGGTCTTTCTGCAGCGTGAGCAAACGGGCGACTTTCAACAAGAGTTTGCACCATGTCCATTATGACAGGAGAGGACGACTCTAAACTACGTCTGACTGTGGCCGTGGCGTCTCATAAGCTGGGGGTAGGAGTAGCTTCCCTTTTACTCCATTTAGGGCAGTTACTCTATTGGACAGACCAATGGATTGTCGCGAAAGGCAAGTAAAACAATTTGTGTAGGCAAATGTTGTTTTGCATATATGTGGTTACGCCACTGTTTTAGAAACAGGTTTCAGTTGGCTGCTGTCACTGTCTGATTGACACCTCACTTACCTTCTGGCGTAATATATATTGATGCGCACATTCAAAGAAAACATATAATGTTTAGGTTATGTTTGTGAGGGATGAGACGAGATCTTTGAGCACAGAATTGAAGAATGACAATATATGAGAAAGAGGTTATCACACTTGTGTGTTTCGGGATAGTAAATGTCCTGTATTAGGAATAAACACTGTGTATTTAACTCGCCAAAGGTGTGTAGGATGTGTGTCTGGGATGCAGTATGTATAGGGTACAGTGTGTATGGGGTGCAGTATGTATAGGGTACAGTGTGTATGGGATGCAGTATGTATAGGGTACAGTGTGTATGGGATGCAGTATGTATTGGGTACAGAGTGTATGGGATGCAGTATGTATAGGGTACAGTGTGTATGGGATGCAGTATGTATAGGGTACAGTGTGTATGGGATGCAGTATGTATAGGGTACAGTGTGTATGGGATGCAGTATGTATAGGCTACTTTGTGTATGGCATGTAGTATGTATAGGGTACAGTGTGTATGGGATGCAGTATGTATAGGGTACAGTGTGTATGGGATGCAGTATGTATAGGGTACAGTGTGTCTTGGATGCAGAATGTATAGGCTACTTTGTGTATGGGATGTAGTATGTATAGGGTACAGTGTGTATGGGATGCAGTATGTATAGGGTACAGTGTGTATGGGATGCAGTATGTATAGGGTACAGTGTGTATGGGATGCAGTATCTGTCGGTTTCAGTGTGTGCATGGTGCAGTGTGTGTTTTAGGCTTTCTGTGGAGGGTGCGGTATGTAAAAGGTGCAGTATATGTAAAGTGATGTTTGTGTAGAGTGCATTATGTCAAGCATGAAGTTTGTCATTGTATTTTCATATCTTCATTTCATTATGACCACACACGTGCGACATTTCCCAGCGTATAGCAATGCCTGGTGCAATTTGTGTGGTAATAACAGTTAACGGCATTATATAGCGTAATTTTATGAGGCGAAAAAGTCCATATTGGATAATGATGTTTGTTGCAGTATGTATGTGGCACCATAAGTGCGTTATTTGTTAAGAAACCAAACGTATTTTACACGTTAATATTCAATCATGGCAAACATTATTTCTTAATCACATCCGGGGACCTTGAAAAAGACACCAGGCTACACCATTTCCGGACATATTTACACGAAATTGCAATACAATTTATCTATCGGTACATACCTGCAAATGCACGGGCACATATCCTGAAAGCAAATGCATAATGCCCATGTATTCGCCATCATAAGAGTTCACCATACTGTAAAGTATCTACAACTGTTACCTTAACGTTATTTCATTGACAATTAGTTAAGTCATACCATTTTGATGCACAGATGTTACATTACCCAAATATATATTTTGGTTTCACATACAGCCCAAAAAATGTTTGTCTTTTATCAATGCTTTATTTTTGATTGAGATGAATAAATACAAAGGGACAAGGAGAGAGAGAGAGAGAGAGAGAGAGAGAGAGAGAGTCTAGGGTATGATTCTATATCATAAGCATATATTTATAAGAACATATCGTGAAAAATATGGTGATATGTTCACTATCAATAAACTAGGACCCTTACTCTAACCAATCAATTAGTTGTAAATATAATACAGCTACGCGCTACATCGCAGAGAACAATGAAGCCTAGTTTATTTCACTATAAAACATTGTTCTATCACGACATCATTTCTGGAGATTCGATGCGCTCGCAACTTAATGACAGCATATATTGGACGACATTATTTTGGAGAGGGAATTGTCAAGAAAGTTGTTAATCACAACAGAAGCTAGGCTGTCTTCCGGCGGTCTGTAAATATTTGAGTCTGGACCAGACAATCCAGTGATTGATATCATGAGCATCGATCCACGCACTTGGGATCGATGACATGTATCAACCAAGTCAGCGAGCCTGACCACCCGATCCCGTTTGTCGCCTAATACGACAAGCATAGTCGCCTTTTACGTAATGCATGGGTTGCTGAAGACCTATTCTAACCCGGAATCTTCACGGGTCCCTCAGGTAGGTGCTCATCGCAAATGGATTTCTTCGCACTATTAGCAGTAATATCATGTTTCCACGTCCTGACGTCACAGGAGGGCGTACTGTAGGCAGGTCCTTTATTAAATTGGTTTGGACGTGTTTTCGCACTAGTTGGCTGATTACTGAATAATGGTAACCCAGTTGACGTCCAATCGCCTTGAGAGACATCCCTGTGGCATGCATACAAATGATTCTCTTTCTCAGTGCTTTATATAATCTCCTTCTTGCCATTTTCAGGCTTGATGACTACACAAATCAGTTAACACTGTTTTCAGTACCAGTATTTGCTGCGTGAACATACCGTCTTCTGCTGAGTGCTAGGGGGGCATGATGCACGTGCAAAACACGAAACATCGGGACGTCACCATCACGCATGAACGGCTACATTATTCGGACAAAACAACATTAATATCATAATTTGTATTGCCATCAACATTAAGCATTATGGTAGAGTATTATCATACGTAATATTAGGGGGTACTTAGCTGTTTTTGAAGTGTATATATCAACGCGGAGAGTCGCGACCTCGTGACGTCATCCGTCCCAAACATTCCATTTGGTATGACATCCCTTGGGTTTTACAAACGGCAGTAAATGGCGGCTGCGTAATTGTCATTCGCTTGAAATAAAAGTTGATCCCAGTAAAAGTTAGCATTGGAAAGCAATCCAGACCCGGATATTGATGAAAATGGAGAGATATTAACGCTCTTTGAACTTTGGGTGTGTCTTTGAGTCATACTCTGGCTGCTAATGACGGGGATTATCGCTTGAGGCGGCGCGGTTGGATTTCCAAAATTTATTTTGGTAAGTCGAGCATTCTCTGTTATAGCTTCGAATGGACGCTTCATTTAGCTGGCCCGACATATACATGGTCTGTCTGGCTTCAAAGCCTGCATCATATATCGCCTTAATTGATCTCAGTTTTCCCATATGATTTTTAATGTTATTTTAAGACATTGTGGAATTCCTCTGGAGTAGTTCTGTATGTCTCCGCTCGATTGACAACGTAATCACGTGACATCAGGACATCAGCTTGGTAGTGTTCACCTAGGCGAGGTTACCCGCTACTGTGAATATTTCTTAATTAATTTACACACCTGAATCAGCATCTATGCTGTTCAACATCACTGCATAATGTTATAGATGGCAGGCGACCGCAATTCTCGCACAAAGGTGGGCACTTTTCAAAATTCATCGGCATTCAAGGAATTAATGCCAGACAGGCATATTTTCACGTCTTTTGGTATTAGGCTGCCAGAGAATTGGGAAACCGACCTTCCGCTTTATCCTCGAGGCTTTGGAAACAGACTGTGGAAAACGGATTAAGGCAAATATGATTTCATTTCGGGAAAATGGTCACCAGGTCGACTTTTCTTTACTGATAATTGAAGGTCAAGCTTAAAAGTATTACGGTATCTGAAGTCCTACGTATCCTGCTTAGGTAACTCCTATATTGTAATTTCAAACAACATTAACGATGTATAGCCACGTCTTTACGCGTTAGAGCATGTGATGCTTTCTGAATACCATTTAGCAGATTCTTTAGAATATGGAGCGGTAGGGTTGTCTGGTGCTAGTGGTGGTTCGGGGCTTCGCTCGCCAAGTTAAAGGCCCGGGTTCGATAAGCAACATTTGTGAAATGGTGACACTCACTCCAACTTGATATCAATGGAATATTGCTCAAAGCGGCTTCAAACCATATTCACTCACTAATTTAGTCATGAAAATAATATTAAAGAAAGAAAGAAAATAACTGGTGCAGGTTCTGCTTAATAATTGAATATGACCAGTATCAGCAGAGGTAGTACCACTTATATGTTGTTGTGTGATTCAGAAAATGTGACAATATTTTTCGTATTTGCCTTACAACAGTTCTGCGAATGGCGAAAAGGAAAAAGTAAGAATTCAATCGAAAGTGTTATTCGGACAAATGGACATCACGGTAATTAAGCACAAACAAAAATGATGTGCTAAATCATTTTCACGCCGATCAAACATGAACTTCTCGGCCAAATGTTTCATCCAACAACAATTTTTAAGGTAGAAAAATACCTTCTAGCTGCCTTGTTATTGTGCAATATATGTATTTCATATGTGTTTACCTGCTGTCATTCCTTTAGTCCAAAAATGCATTTAAATGTGCAGCATTCGCTTTTGTTACAGAGTAGGCGTATTTGAATTAAGACGACATACCAAGATTAATCTATGTTGTTGTTGATATCTCTATCGTCACAAAAACAACCTTTTCCTGTAAAACACACAATTCTGAACAACTATCTAAACTCGTCTGTATTTCCCATCTGGTCTTGAGATGTTGAATATAATTCACTTTGCGTCTTAAAAAAGAGATTTTACGATTGCCTCTTTCAATATATATATCAATCCATAGATTACTCAGTAAAATAAAAAAATATGTACTGTCAAAGTAAGGAATTTCGAGATATTGTCAATTTTTTATTTGCATTTTTTCATTCCAAGTGCCAGTCGTCCAATGAAGTGATGTCTAATCCACGAGGATACGTGGATTGTACCAGCAAGCAGCATTGTTGGCACTTGCACAAGCATTGTTCGTACTACAGAGACATGCTCCATTCAAGTTGGGAATCAGCTGTACCCCAAAGCCATCTTGGGGCGGTCGGGTAGCCTAGTGGTAAGTGCGTTCGATCGTCACGCCGAAGACCCGGGTTCGATTCCCGACATGGGTACAATGTGTGAAGCCCATTTCTGGTGTCCCCCGCCGTGATTTTGCTTGAATATTGCTAAAAGCGGCGTTAAACCATATTCACTCACTCACCACAGCCATCTTAAATCTCTGCCAGGGTAAATGCTCTTGTTGGCAGTAATCCCAGTTACATGAGTAGCATAAAGCTGCTGTGTCAGAATAAACAGAATCAACGTCAACCCTAGTTCAAAAATCAATTCCCGCACACGTATGTCCAAGATGTGGAACATGATTCAAAAGATAAAGGGCAAAGGATCTAAATCTGGAGTTTATCTCAAAGATAATAATACACTTTTAACTACTAAATCTGAAATTGCCAATAAACTTGATGAACCGTTATCAAACCATTCCTCCTCTTCAAACTACACTCCTCAATTTCAGAGGTTTCAAACACAGCAGGAAAATAAGAAAGTCAAATTTAACTTGGTGAGGACTATAACGTAACATTTTCACTCCAGGAATTACATATTCCCCAGGGCTATCTCATGACACTGCAGCAGGAGCCTACAAAGTCCACTATTAGCTCCTGAAACACTTGCCCGATTCATGTTTTGTGACATTACTTAATGGATTTGATTAAAGATGGACAATGGGAACTTTTCCTTCGTCATGGCACAATGCTCTTATTATTCCTATTCCAAAGCCTGTACGGGATCATACAGATCCATCAAATTACCGTCCATAAGCATTAACAAGCCGTGTGTATAGAGCCATGGAGCGCATGGTCAACAATAGATCTGTCTGGTACTTGGAGACCAGTAGCCTCATGGGTGGCATCCAGTGTCGTTTCCGAAAAAAACGGTGCCATCGACCATTGTGTGCGTTTAGAATCTTTTATTGATAATTCTACTGTAAACAAACAACACGATATCAATCTTCTTCAACCTGAAAAAGGCATATGATACAACGTGGAATCATGGTATTTTAAAAGATTTGCATGAATTTGGATTGAGGGGCAGATTACCTCAGTTCATTCCCAGTTTTTAAACAACAGACAATTTCAAGTACGATTGGTCTCCGATATTCCGATATTTGCCTACGTGCATTTTAGGGATTCTCAATCCCGATTGGTCAATTGAAGAAATATGACGTCACAGCGCATCGTTGTGTATGACCTTACAAATTGATAACATTATGTCATCTGAACAAAAAGGTGCCCTTAGTTTAGTTTTTCAAGAGGGTTGACATTTTGCTCTTGAGAAGTCAATGAATAATATACAGAATAATCCATAATTCCTAATAACTCTTTTTTTTTAAATGTGAGATGAGATGCAGTAAGGTGAAATGGGGTTTAACATTGCGTCCACGATGTGCGTGCATGCGTGCACCTGATGTGCATATAATGGCACCTGCTTATTGGGACGCGTATTGACTCTTGCTTAAAGTTTGTTTAAGCAGGGTTACAAGAGCCAATGCCTTTTAAAGATTTCAAAATGATGATGCAATTTCCTACATGTATGTTGACTTATGCTACCTTATCTTTTCTCCGTGGCCTTACTTTAGTTACTGGTGATCTGAAGCCGTTTTTATGTTTGTATTGTTATATATAGTCCTGTCTTTACAAATAAGCTATGGTAATGTACAGTCCTTTGTCGACAAAGTTTAAATATGTACACGTGTAAACTATGTTTACAATTTACTCAACTACTCACTCACTCACATACATTGACATATAACGTGCAATATAAACGAATGGTAATTACAGGTGCCACGGATGGGGCAGGGTGGTATTATAACTCTTTTACAGTGACTAATATGACCTTGATAATGATAATTTATGTCATTATTTTAATTTATGTCATTAATTCTGCCAAATTCAAATTATTTGCTTACCTGTTCCGTGGCTAAATGTTTTAAATGATTGGAAGAGACTATATAGGTTACGTTGTTTTCTACAACAATTTTTGCTTACCTGTTCCGTGGCTAAATGTTTTAAATGATTGGAAGAGACTATATAGGTTTGGTTGTTTTTTACAACAATTTTCCCTTGTCTTTAAAGTTGACAAAATTTGGATTTAACTTTAAAAACTTTGAATCGATTAAAGCTTTCAGTGTATGACACAGATGGTGAACGGTAGGTGTTGGTTGCCACAACCAATTACTGTGTTTCTGTTGCCCTCATAAAGTAGTAGAATTTCAAAATACCTCACAACGAAATTACAGAACATGGAAAATACTGTTTTTATTCGTCTTATCTAGATGGCGAGAAAACATGCAACGTTCGGCGTATCTAAACTGCATTGATTTGTCTGCAACAATATCAGTGTAAACAATATACAACATTGTATTACGTTTAGGTTTATGTTGATTGATACATAATTTATTATTTTCCCAAAACACATTCAGTAAATAGTTAACATCCAATCACAATGCGGTGCTGACGTTTTGCATACCTCTTACAAGTGATTAATTACGTTGTTTAACATAAAAATATGTCGACGACATGAACAATGTCACTTTAATTAATAAATTTACACGTGTATTTCTTGAATGTTTGCGAAAATATGTCATTAAAATTGTGTGTATGTTAGTACATTTATTAAGACAGCCCAGAGCGCATTTTATCATCAGCTGTTAGAATTTAACATGAAATATATGTCTTTCTCGCGAGACACATTTCTGTTTGCATTCTTATTATTTCACAAGGTACCTGGTAAATATTTAACATAAGAAACAACATTTGCTACGCCTTTGGGATGTGGAAGTGTATAGCTTCCTCGTGAGAATCAACTAACTTAACCTAAATCAGTTGAAATTAATTTAATATAATTGTTTGTCAATAATCAAACTTATTTCTATTTCAAAGTGCTATGTTCCCATAGATACATGAATGAGGGTTCTCATTTTATCATTTCTTCCTTGAAAGACATATCCGTGTTGGAACATTTTGTAGTGAGAATGAAAAACTTGTTAAAGTCATGTTAGCTCTCCTACTCAGTCAGGCGGTCGGGTAGCCTAGTGGTTAAAGCGTTCGCTCGTCACGCTGAAGACCCTGGTTCGATTCCCGACATGTGTACAACGTTGTAAAGCCCAATTCTGGTGTCCCCCGCCGTGATATTGCTGGAATATTGCTAAAAGTGGCGTAAAACCAAACTCACTCACTTACTCAGTCAGAACGAGTTTAATTTTCACGTTCGAAAATACATAACCAACAGCAAAATAACTTTTCATGAGTTCCTATCGTTTGGCACTGAATAGTGAGTGGATATTATTTAGTAACACGGACACAAATGTTTCGATTTTGTCATGTTAAATATCAGCAAAATATTTCACAAATATTCAATGGTGTTTTTTATTATTTACTGAGAACAGACACTAATTTGTATTGAGGGATGTCAAATAAACACTACAGATTGTTTGTTTGTTGTTTAACGCCGCAATCAGCAATATTGAAACTATATGACGACAGTCTGTAAATGATCGAGTCAGTGATTGACATCATGAGTATCGATCCGTGCAATTAGGATCGATGACCTGCATCAACCGAGTCAGCGAGCCTGACCACCCGATCCCGTTAGTCGCCTCTTACGACGAGCATAGTCGTCTTTTACGGCAAACATGGGTTACTGAAGACCCATTTTCACCCCGGGTCACGAAATACAATATTGAACAAATATGGGAAGAAGCAAGTGACATGTCTGTACCATTACAATTAGAGAAAACGCCGATTTAATAATAAATATGCTCAATTCATTGAAATATTTATACAGTTCGCAAGTGACATGTCCCAGTATATTTTGCTTCATCGATTCAATGAATCAATGTTAAAACTATCAAAGACGAAAGTGCATACGAGGATGCTTTTTTATTGTGTTCGTATATCTTCACATGTTGAGTGTCTCCTCATTCACCTGCGTGTTTTTCTTAGGAGATGTCTTGATTTGACAATTCGTATTGGTTCAGCATAAAAACATCAATAATTTCAAGCAGACAGTGACTTGCAGACAGCCAAAGACGTCGTCGGTTAGAGTTGAAAGTGAAGCAAATGAAAAGTATTCACGAGGAATAGGGGCAGCATTTACCATTTTCATGACCTGTCATCATTCGAGCCCAGACGAACTGACACACGTTAACGGTTGGTTCATTTTTAATTTGTTATTTGAAATACCTATATATGGTAAACATATATGTCTAAATGACACTATGCTACTATTTGGGGCTTTCCGTTCATAAATATGAGAACGTCTGCCGTGATATCACTGTTGATAAACGACGAATACATAATGTAAACAAACAATTTTTGTGTGAATTAAAGACAGCAGCACTCTCTTGCCGGAATCTCTGCTTAAACGTTGGAACATTTGGTACAAGACAAAATAGATTACTGATGGGTCAAAAATGGAAATATACGTTTTTGAAAGCTTCAATGTGACACTGAATACTGTGATCCTGGTCAAATAAAGTTTGAGCAACAGTCGTATGACTGTTTGAAATGTTTGTACAAAAAACGTGCTTAATACTACATGAACTGTTGTTAAATGTAGACAAAGGCTCGAGCTGCTTTAATACTGCTTCACATTCAATGGCAAATTGACTTCAGAGAGTGAGTGAGAGAGTGAGCGAGTGAGTTAATATTTAACGTCACATCGACATTATATCGTGGGCATTAATAATACATAAATAAAGAGTAATAAAAACCTGTCATCAAGGGACAGTATAGTCATTAGATTATCACAATTCAAAATTAAAACAAGTTGAGAGCATTTAAAAAATTAACCTATGTTTCAACAACACTTTTTGAAAAAAAACGGGCAATTGATCGATAGCAACTAAAATTAGGCCACCATACTAGGGTCAGTCGGGACTTCCATGGACACCATGGCTTCCGCTTCCTGTTTGTAGTAAATTGAAACCACCAATGAAAACTCTCAAATATTCCACGATGAAACATAACGGTAGAATTAGGAAACTGTGAATGACTTGGTCTTATGATACCAGCTGATCAATAGAAAACAGTCATTATGAATTTTAATTACACAATTGTAGGGACCAGGTTTCTGCTGGCTGAAACAAACAATGAAGTTCGTAACAGCGTCGATGTTGATACTAGCTGTCTTCCCCTTGGTTGTTGACGCTAAAAGGAGACGCGTTCCTTTCCTGGTCTGCCCATCAACAAAGTCAAACAGTGGTCTTGTGACAATCAAACCAGTCCAAAGCAAGATTGAGTGTTCTGTAATCTGCCTGAATGACCCCGACTGTCTGTCAGCATCTTACTGCAAGAATCCTGATGGCTACACTTGTCAGCTGAGCAGTTTTTATGCCGATGGTACCTGTGCTGGACTTCTTGTTGATGGTGACTGTACCCAGACAGCAATGGTGAGTGGGTCGTTTTTTTTGTCTCCATTGGGAACCCAGTTGAATATATCTTCGACGCAAAAATGCAACTAGTGAGGAGTGACTAAATAGGGCAATCGGAAACTTGTGTCTGTAAATGTGATTCAATTTAAGATCATATTGGCGGTATTTTAGCCATATTGAAACTAGAACAAGTTATAAAGTAATAACATATATTAAATGGTCTATAAGGTATAGTACATTAACTAGATTATCACATAAGAAGGAGAATGTATGGATGTCAACATTTTGTATTATGGGGAACGTTTCCTCCAAAGTTGTGTGATCAGGGTAACAACATTCAAGGCCTCAATAAAGCTTTCAAACAGATTGTTGCATCTGGTGCGACAATCTGACAAATTGATGTCATAGGATAATTGAGCTACCGCCTAAGAAAGAACAGACTCTTTCTTAAGCGGGACTATTTCACAGGTTCGTGACCCTGGGAACTTGGTTCTATTGATATTGATCCGTTTTTGGGTCATAAATGTGAACCATCATCTGTAACTAAAAAAATCAGTGGGCTGATTTAATAATTGGTTCCTGTTCTTGCCGCGTATGGAGACTGTGGTGTAAGAACGCATAGAAACGACACAAGACTAAGAGGCCAAAAATAAAAAGAGGATCATCCACAGCCCTTCGATATTTTAGTGCGATGACTTCAGACATAGATCACATGCCAATCTTTATGTTTATTATATATATATATATATATATATATATATATATATATATATATATATATATATTGCCTTAACTATAATTTTCTGATACTGGTTAAAGATACTAAACGAATTGAGAGAGTAAAATATCGATGAACGCTTTTGGGGGGGTTCCTAGCCCACCGTAACCTCAGTGTCAAGGCAGTGGACGGTTTGTTGAACATATTGTCCAGACAATCCTGTTATCGGTACTGTGCTTAAACGCCATAAAGGTACGATGACACGCAATGAACCAAGTCACAAAATCGTATCACCCTATCCATTTGGTTGCCTCTCATGACCATCGTGGCTGCTTGGGATGAACTGTAATCCGCAACCAATCAACATGGTTGATTATTTAAAGACCGCTGTGGAGCAGCAAGAGTATTGCTAAGAAGGAAGTTACATAACAAACATATCTCTTTCAAAGTAGTACCATATTTTTTTCTGAAATCTTGTATGATGTCATTAAAACGGAAGTGTTTGTTTTTCAGGAAGCTAGCGTACATTTTTAAGATTTCGGAAATAGGTGGAGAGTGGACTGTTCAAGCTTTTAGCAAATATTTGTCTTTATAAACACAAAATGCTTGTAAATATGTAAACTCTTAAAAGTAGCTATTAGCACGATATTTATTTTATGCAAACATCTCTCTTTTGTTTAACTTATTGCTTATAATTATGGTAAAACGCTTTGTTCTTTTGCTTAACAGCTGTATCCATGTGAGAACGGGGGCACCTTCTTCTCAGAGACCAGGACCTGTCATTGTGTTGAAGGGTTTGTTGGCGATTACTGTCAACGGCGTTACCGAGGTCTGTATTAAATCGTTTTTGTTCACCTTCAGCTAAAGTTGCATCAACAGGTATATTGGGAGTAAGGTCTCCGTCCCAAATTCTTGATGTAATAGGCGTGTTGAGAGAGACTTGCACAGTAAAGCACACTTGACAATTTATCACCGATTTAGTTAGTGCTGTTCACGAAGACTTGTATGAGTGAGTGAGGTACAATTGTAATATTGGCAATACTGCGGTCATATAACGATAATCGAAGGTTTAATTTTGCACCCCTTTTCCTCACCTACCATGGAGTGTCAACAAGGATAATCTCATGCTGCAGTGGATCTCCAAGCTGCAAAGACCGGTGATAAAGGGGTGGTATACTCCAGCAAATATAACACGAAAAGCTATAACTATCTGCCAAATTAAAGGTGAGGCTGGTTCGGCCCATGACAGTCAAATGGAGATGTACATAATTAGGAGGTCAGCAACACCAGATTGTCCCATGAGCCACCGCCTTCTTGGCATAGGGCTTTAAGCAGGTTAATAAATTCATACATACAGATTCAATAGACATTTAGATTAAAGAAAAAAGTTAAGCACACCCTAATATATTTCACTATTGTTTGGTCCAAATATTTGTAACAGCCATGAAAGATAATATTACGGGAAGAATTATGTTTTCTCGAGATGATGTAATCAGTAATGCGTGACGAAAGTTCACGTGCAATGCATGGAATGCCCGTGCAGCATACTACCCTCGAGTATCTCTAAAGCAGTATATCCAAATATTAAAATTACTTTCTTAAGCTCTGTTTTAAACAGTTATTCCATGACATTGTGTGACCATGGCATGAAGGCGATTATCAAACGCCACAAGATGGCAAATAATCGGCATGTATAACGCAGGAATGTCTTGTAATGCCATTGGTCGGAATTTGGGATATCATCACAATGTCGTAAGCCGTTTAGTCGAGGAACATGCCCAGACCGGTGATGTACAGGACCGTCCCAGATACGGAAGACCTCCTGTGACGACACATCGCAAAGACAGGGACCTTCTTCCTCTAATATGCCGAGAACCCTTTTTTAACAAGTACTCGTCTGAAACAGCTGTTGTTGCCCAATCGTCGTTTCAGCATCAGAACCGTCAGCAACTGGCTGAAAACAGCAGGATTGAGCACTAGACGAGTCATAAAGCGTCCCTTGTTGAGAGATCACCACAAAGCTGCTCGTTTAGCATGGTGTATTGCGAGACTGAAATGGAATCTGTGAACTTGGAGACGGCTCCATTGGTCAGACGAGAGTCGCTTCCTGCTCCACGTCACTGATGAAAGAACGAGACTTTGGAGGCACCGGAACACAGCCTACACCCCCATGAACATTAAACGGACTGTTGCAAACGGCGGGGGCTCGGTAATGGTTTAGGGTTTATCTCTCATGATTGCAGGTTGGATTTGGTCACCATAAGGGACAATTTAACATGGGCTCAGTACATCCGGGACGTATTGAGGCCAGTCGTCGGTCCCCATTTTGACAACCACCCTCTAGTTACTCGACCTCAGTACATGGATGACAACGCCAGGCCTCATCGTTCGCATGAAATCGTGGATTACATGAGGGCCAATGCAATAACGACTCTACCCTGACCAGCAATGAGCCCAGATTTGAACCCCCTTGAACATGGTTGGGATATTCTGGGGCGGCACATAGAGGCACGTGATCCTCCACTACAAGATTTGTGCCAATTGGAAGCAGCATTGCATTAGGAGTTGTTGTTAACCCATCAACAGATCCAACGTCCTACTGGGGGCATGAGACGTAGGGTGGAATGCGTCATCCGGGCACGTGGCGGTTTTACCCGCCACTGATCTCTTTCACGTGTCTTGTAAAGTAGAGACTTTAAGGAACATTTTCACATGAAACATCAAACGTAACTTGTTTACTTAATCCTGCAGCTCCATATTTTTTGGGGGTATTGTCTAAGATCAAAACCAGTGCCATGATGTTTTTGTCAGTAAATTTCAATCACAACTCACCAATATCTTCTTTATTTGTTGTCAAATGTTTGTTCTATCCGATGACATTGTGGCGCCCAGCTCCTGTAGTCAGTCATCCCATGCCATGATTTTTGCCATTTGTCATGGTTCAGAAATAGGGGTGTGCTTAACATTTGACCATCTGATTGATAGAATCGGGCCCATTCTACCGCCCATCTAGGCAAAGTTAGGGTCGAAGTGGTGTGTTGGACTAAGGAGCACTGTTGGCGGCCCCATCGCCCTCAATCACCAGACTCCCTTCCTCTGCCGACACAGGGTCGCAGCCTACGGCAAACAGGCTGCCCAATTCGGTAGCTTTTTACGACCATCAATGGGGTGCTGAGGACACCTTCTTGATTATCCTCCCTGTGTCCCCATGGAGATGCTGTAAAAGGCCACTATTCTTTTCGTAAGTGGTGACCAACGTGAAAGGGTGGTCAGGACTTTGTTCAAGCATGTCCTCGCATTCAAATTGCGTGGATCGATGTTCGTGATGTCAATCGCTGGATTGCCTGGTGCAGATACGATTATTTACAGACCGCCCTCATACAGTGTGGCATTAAACAACAAACAAACTGTGTAAAAGCTTGTTTGAGATGGTTTCATTGATACGCTTCTAATTGTTATAAAGAAGTTGTTTATACATATATAATCCTTTCTTAGTATCTTATCCTAAGTGTTCTAACGTCTAACTTCTCTCAAAAAGATGGATGCCTCAGTCAAATCATTTGGATGGTAAATCTTTGATTAAATGTTGTTCTCACAGACGAATTCAATGATGTCTTGAGGAACAGTACTGAACGATATGCTAACTGTACAATCGCACACCATATTGTTTGAGAGGTAGAAGCTTGATGCTGTGGGGTGGTACCCAGTTTTGCCGAAACATGATTTGGTGGTCATGAGAGGAGGGACCATGACTGGCGTATGTTACAAACATGGGGTTATCACACCTACCATCGCTCCTCTGGCACAACAAGCTTGTCATGATGTATGATAATGCCTGTCAGCATGTCAGCTGATATCACAATATCACACACATGGTATAGCCAGCGAGATCCATTGACCTCAATCCGATTGAACATGCTTGGGACTTCCTTTGTAGACGTTTTGATGGTCGCCATGTATGGCCAAAGATTTGCGTGCGAAGTGGGAAAACATTCCTCAGCAGCACCTTGTTCGTCTCATTTGGTCAATATCAAGACGTGTATTCTTGTCAGCGGTGGCCATATACTTTAGTGAATGTGTATGTCCATCCCAAATGACCAGATATTGTTTTCCACATTTATTATGAATTTGTCTCACATTTGGTTAATGCGCATATCTTTTTTCTTTGATACTACAGAATTCATAAAATTGACATGTGTGTCAAAATAAATCGTGTTGCTTAACATTTTATGGGGAATATCAATGATGACAGCAATGTTTTTGGCAGTCTTTGTTTTTTTAAACAGTTGACTACATATCGAGCTGAGCTACAGTGTACATATTTTCTAACTGCTATGTTTGGCATATTTGCATGCGATTGAGGTAGATGCACCCTGAATAACAAATATGAGTGATGTTTCTTATCAATGATCACATGATTATGTCTTCTTCTTTTTAAATTCAGATTGCTCCGAGACACCACTGTCTAAGACCAATTACACCATTCAACCACTGGGATCTTCCTATTTATTTGAATGGAGATGTGGATTTAAGAACTACACAGATTTGGCAGCGTTCATGTTTACACATGTCCACAACTATAAACTGACGCTACATCAGGCAAAAGAGGGCATACCTATTTTTACTGGATATTTCTTTCTCGGCCTTAAAAACCTACATCAATTAACCAAACAAGGCAGATATGATATATATGTTGCTGCCGCATCAGTAGGCAAAGCTATGGGATTGGTGATCTACACTAACTTTCGTGTGGACTCTGAATCAAAAGGTTATGCTTTACACTGGGATTCCTTTGAAAGAAGTAGTAAATTCGTTGGCAGTGATCAAATATTAGATGGTTTCGGGGGAAATGGTGATGTCACAAAGAACTTGAATGGATCACGATTTGGTACTTATGACAACGATATCAGTGGCTGTGCCCAGGCTTATAACGCCAGTTGGTGGTACAATCCACTTGGATGCACAGCACTTATATTTGACTTGAATGGTCTTTACTGGCCCACTAACAGATCAGGTACAGTTGAAGTGGAGTTGCTGCAAGTTACAGTAATGTATACAAAGCCTGTGTACTGGTATATCGAGGATGACCTTTTTCTTTGACAACACATTACAATATGTATACAACCGAACGAAATAAGGGAACTAATGAAATGAGTGAGTGAGTGAGTTAAAATTAAACGTAGCATCAGCAATATTTCAGCCATATCGTGACAAGAAGTTAATAACACATATATTTAGACTAAATAAAAACCTGTCATCGATGGACAGTAACTAGAATATCACATATGAATATATGAATAACTAGCATGTAACCATAAAAATATATCACTGTATGTAACAATTCAATAAAAAAAGGGCTGAAGATGGCCAGCAGCTGAAGGTAAATTGCGATACTTGGGACCATGGAGACTTCCAGTACCTTTGTGCATGGACGATTTAGAGGGACAATACATTTCCACTATTTGACCCTCTTCGGATTTAAATTCATTCTACCAATTTCAAAAGGTCATTTATTTTATGCAAAACATATCATCAAAATGTATTATTTAAAAAAAAACACACCATTTTAGGCGATGCATGTCACCACCTTCATGACGATACGGTGTATGGTTGCATATGATATTGACCGCCATTCTGCATGAAGGCCTACCCAAAGCAGTGCCACGATGGCAGGTGCCGGGTCTCTGGCGTGCACTCTCCGCGCGGTAACATCGCACAGGTGACATGTCAGGCAAGTCAGGTATCTGTAAGCCTTCAGAGATAACGACCTGGTTACAATGTTTCTTGCATTGTCATCTTGCAGTTCAACATTTCTGCGAAAAATAAATCAAAGACAGGACGAAACAATTCCTCGACATATCAATCGTCAGTTACATGTACATTCTAAATAAGCAAATCAGTTTGCCTGTCATGTGTAATACAGGCCCACAACATGACATCCGACCCAAGAATTGTTGCCCTGGCATACTGATCGCCGCTACGTCGCCAGCAACGTAAATTACTTGAAAGAATTTGGTATTTATAATAAATTTTAAATATGTATGCAAATAATTAAATGCTTGTTTTTAGATTTGGTGTGATGCTACTATTAACTGACATTATTGAAGGCTCTGTCCAGGAGGTTAAAGTACAGTAAAAATATTGTTACCCTCTGTGACACGTTATCCTATCAAAATCAAAGTAACTATCATCAACCAGGGTTTTTAAGCCAACTCAGTGATGAGTATTTTTTAATATTGGCTAGCATTGTGCACAACCACCAGTGGCTAAAGTGATGACGTAAATCCTGCTGGGTTCTCGTGTAGGAAGCAGAGGTACTGTAAGTCCCCACGATCCCCAGTGAGGTGGCCTAGCTTTGGTTACTGGTGGCCTGTAGCCCGCGTTTTAAAACTCTCTATATAATATTGTTATGCTCAAATATGTTTCATAAATTGTTTCTCAAGATAGTATGCTCAAATATGTTTTACAACATGTTTTTAAATACAACTTTGCATTGATGACTAAATTGTAAATATATCAACTTGGTCTCTTCGCTATATGGCTGATATAATGCCGATGCGACGTTAAATTTTAACTCACTCACTCACTATAGGCTTTTGCCTTCTCCCTGGAAAATAGTCTGGAAGTAGATCTTACTCTTACTCGATATAAAAAATCTGACACAAATCAACAGGAATATCAACAAATGAGAGCAAACTATAACTCACATCGCTCAATATTTACCGATGGATCCAAGGACGGTGACAAAGTAGCACGTGCCACTGTCGTTGGATCAAAAACTATATCTTTCCGAAAACTAGACTGTAGCTCAATTGCTGAAGCAATGGCTATTCTGACTGCCTATTCTGACTGTTCAACATCAATCGAGATGTAAACAATTTGTCATCTTTTCAGATTCCCTGTCATGCCTTCAGGCACTAAAACATGTATCTTCCACTCATCCGTATCTTCTTGACATTTTAGAATTGTATAATGATCTTCCTACTGGCCAATACGACATCGTTTTTAGTTGGTTACCGAGTCATGTCGGCATAACCGGAAACACAAAAGCTGATGCTGCAGCTAAAGCAGCTCAAGATAAATCTGTCTCCCACCTTCTGATACAGTATTCTGATTATAAACCCTATATCAGCAATTATATCAGGTAGTTAATGCAGACAAGGTGGAATACCCAGTTAGATGCAAACAAACTATAGGTTATACTTACTTGGGTTGCCAGTCAAGGCATGATGGAGTTATTCTGCAACGATGTCGCATTGGCCACAGTCATTATACTCGTATTTATTGAAAGGCAAGGATCCTCCATTTTGCATCCCTTGTGATGAGAGATCTTTTTATCACAGCCAATTCACATTTAATTTTTTTTTTTTTTTTTTTTAAAAATAGGCCTGATAAGTTGATTTTGAATAAATGTGTTTTAACTTAGTTAGGTGTAATCGATAACTTATATTATTCTGGTTGTGGCATTTAATGGGGTTGAAGTAAAGTAAAATTATTGTTCCATGATAGTGACACATAAATCCGCATAATATTTAAGTACATTGCAGAGAACTAGAATTTTAATACATTTCATGTTTTGATTGTGTCTTAATGTATGGCTAGTATTGTCTACAACTACCAGTGACTAGAGTTATGACTTAAATCCTGCTTGGGATTCATGCAGGTAGCTAAAGTACTGTAAGTCCCCATGGTCCCCAGAAAGGTGGTCTGGCTTTAGTCACTGGTGGTATATAGCTCGTATTTTAATAGTATAAAATGTAAAGTTGATGTATATATGTTGGCTAGAAATTTTAGTGTTTAAATTTGTTCGATTTTATCAATCTGTGATATCATGCTGATGTTTTAGCTTTCAATGTGTTCTCGTCACTATATGGCTGAGATACTGCCGATGTGACGTTAAATTTTAACTCACTCACCCACTCACTCGTCGCTAAACCAGACATCGCTCCGTCGCAGTTGAGGCCATACCCAGTGTTGTCGACACCAATACAGTCGTTGTGGACGATGTGTCGACTCAATATGACGCGTCGAACCTGCTGCTCTTAAACAGTTTCGTACGTTCTGGTCGGAGATTCTGCGCAGTCCAGGGATTTGGGATGCGGTTGATGTGGCTGCACCTATCTTGTGCGGGGGTGGTTTCCTTTGGTCGTCCCGACCTTGGCCGAGCATTTGTTGACCAATGCTGTTAAAACGAACCCCATAGCCTTGTGATGTTGCTGGGTGCTACATTGAAAACCCTTTGCTACAGCTGATTGGGTTTCCTTTGCCTGCAAGCGGCCCATGCACCTCTGTTAATCTTTGCATGTTGTTGAACTGTCACTGTTCGATTGACGCAGATGCCAGGCAATCAAAAGCATTGCACTTTAATACCGTTCATAGTACTGCTACACATACAATGTAGCTCCATGGCGCTTTTGTTAAATGTACTGGGGGAATCGTACGTGTTTCCCAACTAATGATTTGCATGTTCTTGTGTGATCATTTTGATCCGGGAAATTTGTCATTGAAACTTTAACACATTAAACCACTTCATTTTGCTACTATTGACTCGCTTATTTTTCTTTTATGGCCAAAAATATCCGTATTGCGTTTCTTTTTTGAAGAGTATTTCTTCTTTTAAAAGATCTCAACTTTTTTTAAAATCGAAACTGTGATTCTCTGGTTCTTATACTGTTCGTCTGCGACAGGTTTGTATTCAATCTCAATATTAGTATTATAAAAGCATAAGTTCTCGTCACGATATGGCTAAAAAATACTAAATTAGACGCTACATATTAACTCACGCACTCACCCTCTCCAGCTATATGACGGCGGTCTAAACATAATCGAGTGTGGAAATCAGGAGCATCGATCCACGCAATTAGAATACGATGACATGCCTCAACAAGTCACCGACCCTGACCACCCGATTCCTTGAGTCGCCTCTTACAACAAGCGTAGGCGTCTTTTATGGCAAGTATGGATTGCAAAATACCTATTCTACCCGGGATCTTCACGAGTGCTCCCTTTATAATATCAACATCATCTTATATAATTAATTGGTAACCAGTCGGTGTAAAGAAAATGCGTATAAGTATGTCCCTAAAGTTCATGTCCGCTGTTCTAACAGACACTCCTCCAATCTATTTACCAAGTAACTCGACTGCCGCCGCTGATGAAGTGACTGCTCTTTTCACTTTACAAGCCACTAAATACATATCCATCTTTGGATCGAGTAAGTCTTCAGCTATACAAAGTGTTGTTGATGTTTTTGTATCGTATTGTGTCGACGAGAGATGGCAACGTGAAATGATTCCTACTTCTCATCATAATGTTTTCGAATGACATTCAGGTATACATTGCAACATGTCTTTCAAAGGTTCAATTGATTACCATGGATTCAGATGTAGATGAAATACACACATATAACACATATTATCTCAAGTGGCAAAATAGCTATATATTGTGCTTCAGTAAATTATTGTAGTATACTGCTGCCACAAATCACACAGAACAATACAATCAAGCATATTCTATTTTGAAAAAAAATATACATGTTCGCCAACACGGAACTCAGAATATGACACATTTTGTCTACGGCCTGTTTGGCATCTCAATTATATGATTATTCAAGTGAAACTGTTCCCTTTTATCTTTAATCCTGTAATATAAACCTGAAAAGCCAAAGCGCAACGCGTGTCATTTCAATATGATTAAAGTTGGTAAGATTATACACTAGCTTCTTCCGGACTGATAACCAGATGAAAATGATCAATGAGGAGTTATGAGTACTGTCACAGAACAAGGTCGTCTTCCACATACCAGTAAATTGGTTTCATACCCAAAATAGCAAAATACATTGGCTCCATTGCAACAGTCCCATCGCGTTTAGTCGGCCAGTAAAGTGCATCTGACCCAAAATGCAAGTGCTGTGCAACCAAGTGGATTGTACCACCAAGCAGCATTGTTTGCACTTGCACAACCATTGACGTCATTGTCGTAAGCACCAAAACGGGCTCCGTTCAAGTTCTTGTTGGTGTCGCCTGCACCCCCAAAGCCATCCAGATAGTCAATACTGCCTGCAGAGATGCTAGTGTCTGCTTGGAAATAATCCCAATGAATCGCGTAGCCCTCAGCTTCGGAGTCCACACGGATGTTTCTGTAGCGTAGGTTTACCGACTACAAATAAGACTAAAAACATGTCATACATGCCTTGTTAGGTCAGCTGATGCAGATTTTCAAGGCCGAGGATATAAAACCCCGGGAACGCTGGTACACCTTGCTTGCTCTGCTGCCACGTTAGTGCATAATCAAAAGTGTTGATCGAGTCTATTTTTTATATTACAGTGTAATTCGCACCTGCATTTGGGCATTTCCATTCAAATGCGGAGTGCGACACAAGTGGCTGGATGAGATATAATTCACCTTCTTTCTGTGGTGTCTCGATGCAATCTGGAATGCAAGAAAGAAAGAGTAAAGATTTACACTGTACCACGTTTAAAGTTCTCATGAAAAGTCATCCATGTGGTCCGTCCGTTTAGAATATGTGTAGTCTGTTTGGGGCAGATACAGACATAATTAAAAGAATAGAGTGAAACATTCAATGTGGTCTTATTAATGAACACTTGATTCATCCAGGAACAATATGCCTGTAATATATATTACCAATATTATGTATGATTCACATTGTTTGAATTAACATGTATATATTCAGCCCTTGTTTATTTTCACACTTTATCTGCTCTGAAATTGTCACACTCGGGGAACTGAACGCTCTATGGTTCTCATGATCAAGACGATGAGACAATATTGGTTAAAATCATTATGTTTTAGTGTTAGCTTTTTGTTATCAGTATTGATCACGCAAATATTTGACTATCAATGCTTACAGCAACTTTTGTTTCGTGGCTGTCTTTGATATTTTAAACTGTTGATTAGATACACAGATGGGTTCCTAGTTTTTCATGTAATGCAAACACCTTTCTATGTAATCTCTATGGACTTCTTGAAATTAACTTTCATATTAGGAACTTATGAGTGAGTCGGGTTTTCCGCTGCCTTTAGCAGTATTTCAGTATATATTATGGTGTGTTATCTTTATAAAATGTGTTTGTTAGTTTTAAGCAAGCCGTATCGATTCAGAGACATTTTTAATATCAATGTTCACAGCGATTTCTGTTACGTGGCTGTTGAGTTATTATTTTAGCATGTAATTAATCTCTTTATGTTGTATTAACTTGTATATTATCGTATAACGTACTGAGTCTGCCTTTGTCATTTTAAGCCGTCGACTAAGTGTCCAGATGACTTTCTATCTTTCATGAATTTATGAGACTCCTTTCTAGATAATGTCTGTGACCATCTTTAATTAGCTTTCATATTGTCTTCTTGAACAAGTAAAACTGAATGCAAATTCAAATGTATTTTTATGTAGATCCTCCACTGTGTACACTGTAAATAATCGTTCAGTTTCAAAGTCTATGATGGCATGTACAATATCTGCGTTAATACCATTTCCGTATGTACGTTTTCACAAAACTTTGGCTGAAGTAATTTCAATGTCAGTAATGTGTGAAGATATTCCATCCCACTCTTGACTTCAATGTAGTTCCCTAGATAAGAGTATTAACGATTGTTGACCTATTTCTTTGTTTCGTTTTATTTAGGGCTTACATTGAGTTTCCTGCTCCCTGAACACTGTTCCGCATATATAATTGTCTGTGGTAAGTATCCCACACTGGTGATACACACAAACACGTATGGCGTTGGCAACTATGACTCATAACCAGTGCAAATAACGTTTTACTTTCAAAATACAAAAGTAAAAGATAACATCATGTTTTAAACTACTTATTAACGAAGGGGCACAAGGCTCATATACATACTCCACCCTTCAGTGACTCCTTCAGTGGCAAAGAGCTACTGTGCTGTGGTTTTATTTTTCATTTCGGGGGAAGCAGAAAACTATTTCCCAGTTTCTTTTCGACCATCCTTTCTCAAGCATATCGTCTAATTACTGCATTCTTTTCCTCCCATCGTTTCATTTGATATTGGCTAAATGATGTGAAAGTTCATTTTGAGCGTTTGGTTACAAATCCAGATTAACAATACTTAATCAAAAGATAGTTTCAAGGTAGACACGGTGTGATTATCTTGTAATTGGTTGACCAACGTGCATGGTCCATAGTGGAGTTGTATAGATATATAGAAACGTATATCTGGGTTGAACAGTTGTCTTGCTCCTTACGTTAAGGAAGTATTGTTTCATGTCGACCGTTGGAAGTTTTTAAATGCATCATTGACTAAGTATATATTAAACCTACCGCGGTAGCGCCTTTGACAGTACTCTCCTACAAAACCATGAGTACACTGGCAAGTCCTGTTCCCTGTCAAGAATGTCCCTCCATTCTCACAAGGATACACCTATGAAGAATAGTGTTAACATTAGGCATTGAATACACAAACACAGAATAACATGACACAGATACATTTGAAGTGAGATGAAAGTTCACTTCCATAGCCCTGAGGGCAGTAGTGAATGTATCAAAGATCATCATGGACTTACCTTACAAATATACTATATGATTTGAATGTATGTGACAAAGGACAGAATATGTTCCAAACACAGGATTTAAATAGCTGCTTGAATCATTATTACATTATTATCAAAAATAACTCTTCAATGACGTTATACTTAATGCTTTTGTTTGCACATCCCCACACAAGGCTTTGACCATTAAAACCTACCATGATGATGACGGGCTCAGGAAGCTGACGATATCTATTCTGAATATCAGACTGCCAAACAACAAATGACAGCTTCTTTATTATATATTTCATTCTAACATGACTACGTGAAATACTCGAATGTGGACAATCAACACATTTTGACATAATCAATTTGGACAGAAAAATGCGTCTGATTTTATGACAGCTTCACTGCGCACTTGAACAACACAGTCGCACAACTTCCGTCTGACAACTAACATGGCTGATATCAACACATCAGACGTGATAGATTTCGGAATTTCTTAAAACGACAAATTTCCGATGTCGGGACTTGACAGAATTCAGTGATGATGTGAGTGAAGCCTCCGTGGTGTTTTGGTAGGGCGTCCCGTCGGGCAGTGGGAGGTCCGGCGTTCTAATCCAGGCCGCGTCATACCAAAAGAGATAACAGATGGTACTTGTTGTTACCCTGCCTGGTGCTCGGCATTAGGGGGCTCAAACAAGGACGTATCTGCTCGCAGTCCGTATACTGTGTCTAAGTGGGGTATTCATGTTAAACTGCGTGTCATGAGTGGTCATGACATCTCAGTGGGAGAGCACTTTAAAATCCGCATTAGTCCAGACTAAGACAAGCAGCCACACACACACACACATGCATGTACGTTGCTATATTAGTGCAATAATCTTGGACGTTAAACCACATTTCACCTGACGACCTCACCTCATTTTTCGCGATTCAGATACTGGTCTGCCTGGACCAGACTTGATTCTTTACAGGTCGCTATAATACAGCTGAGATATTGAAAGCTGACTGCAGTGTTTAGCAACAATCATTCATTTACACACATATTCAAATGCTCTTGCTCTGTTTTATTATTATGAGGGCCACAATTCGTTACACAGAGTTGCGTCCTTTACGGATTGCAGAAACATGCTGCCATGTGTTTGCATCCCTGTTCTCTCTGAATACTAGTATGTCTCTGGGTTTGTTAGCATGGTGCCTGTGCTTGGCGGGTCCTATTTGGCAGCAGTTCAGGCTTTTTCGTCCACATCAAGCTGACAGGCTGGGGTATAACTGGTATATACTAGTACTGTTCAAAGCGGCCGTAAACCACTCACAGGTTTCATGCAGGTAGCAGGTCTGTGAGCCCGATTGTCCGTAGTATGGTTATCTACCTTTGGTAACTGATGATCAATAGCCCGATTTTATATTGTAATGTCTAAAACTAGGTATACAATTAGAATGATCTACTGATAACTTTAAATATGATCTGTTATAATCTAGTTATTGTACTGTCCATCCTCAGCAGGTTTTACAATATTATCATAATGTTTAACATTTAACAATTCCGACATGGCTAAAACACTGTCAATGTGACTGTAAATCTTAACTCGCTAACTAAACCACTCACAATTTGACATTAATGTGTAAACTCACAATAGCTGTGTGACTGCAGAGACCCCCGGCTACGAACTCAGCACAGCTTCCGTCTACGTACAACCCACTCAGCTGACACGTGTAGCCTTCGATAGTCTTGCAGTAGGAGGCTGACAGACATAGTGGATCATTCAGGCAGATCACAGAGCACTCAATCCTGCTTCCAGCGGAAACTATTGTCATTAAATCATGATCATTCTTCGGTTTTGTTGATGGACAGGCAATGAACAGAGCACGTCTTCTTTTAGCAGAGATGACCCAAGCGTAAATAGATAGTATCTGACACAATTGCAGAAGCTTCATTGTCGCTACCGTATTGTGTTTCAGGGCGTTCTGAAAAGTCTTGTCTGAAATGTAACAAAAGGAAACATTTGGATCCGTGTTCCATAGTTAATTGTTGATAACATGCACATTTGCAATGAACAATCAAGAGCATGACATTAAAGAAATTCGCATGAACATGCATTCACTTAATGCCTTTGCCTAACATACTTAGGAAGGGAACACACGATATAGTGGAAGAAATATTGATCGTGAGAATTTTCACGTGCCTTGAATCTTACTCAGAGGGGGTTCTATCAGAGTTAGATCTTTCAATGCCTTAGTAAGGAATCCACAAACTTAGAAATGTGGAGGACATTTTAGAATTTGACACATCATGGACAAAAAAATTGATGCATGGAAAAATCCCTATTTTGACTTGTACCATGTTTTTCAGTGACTTTTCAGGTGACCTAATATTTTGTCTTTGCCAGGGTTTGTGTCGTGTGCCACTGGTAGACCAACCTCCTCGAGATCACTATTTCATGAGTTACAGAAGAGTATGATATACTAGTCTGAATCATACAATGGATATTTCGTGTTATTACTTAAAAACTATTGTCATTATTCAAGTGAAATCGAAGCATATAACAGTAGATAAATTGCAAATGATCTCACATGCGTAGCATTTAGAAATTAAGCCACACCGACTAGTGGACCTTTGTCTGATTGGCTAATGGTAGGGTAGGTCGGGCTGGGGTTGGTTGAACGATGTCACTGATTGTGTATTGCTGCCTTCAGTTTTTGTGTTAATGGTATAATGAGCAGTGTGTACACCGGTTGTTACGTTAATGTCTTGATAAACGTCAAAAAAATATAAAAGTCAATTCTTATATAACATCAAACTGCATGTATTATCCGACATGCATCCACGGAATGAACAGTTGATAATCTTATTCGGAATCTGTATAAATATATATCCAACAGGGCACGAATATCTAATAATATAACGCACATGATGATTCGTTTATGCAATGGTATTTGTGCTTTCGTAACTACACAGAGGCACCAGAGTTTCAAACCAAATGTTTCTGAGCGCAATACCAAATTTGATATTAAAGTCTCAGTTTTCTCTTTGAGAATATTATTGTCATATAATTCAAATACTATTTTGTTCGTGTTCGAAGCTTATGGAACACGAAACAAAAGCGACAGGTGACTTCCTATCAAGTAAGCTGAAATGGTTTTCAAACCTTGTTTTCTTAAACAAAACTATTTTCTTACCTGTTCAGCAACAAATGCGTTGTGAACAGGGTTTCATCCATGAACGAGAAAATGTAGATTTGAATTTACTTTGAAAAACGTAACATGTTTTCTGTTATGAGACAGAGAAATATTTTTTTTTTTCTTCTATAAAATAATATTTCAACACACCTCGTAATTAAATGAGGGTATTTGGCAAATATTGTTATAATCTAGAGGACGACGAAAAATGATCTTTCGGCATATCTAAAATACACAGATTAGCTTGTGACATTATTCAGTGTGAACAAGTTACTTGCCATTGTTTGACTTTGTGTTTCTGCTGACATATATATATATATATATATATATATATATATATATATATAAATATATATATATATATATATATTCATTATTTCTTTCAAACAGATTCATAAAATATCCCACGTAGAAGCACAAACTTGTTAAGATCCCTTGTAACTTTGGTTGCTGGTGCCCGCTTTTTTAAAATTTGTATTGTTACATATAGTCATATCCTTATATAAAAAACCTCACACACTCACTCACTCACATTGACTTATTATGTGAATAACATAAAACAAATGTAAGTGACAGGTGCCACCGATGGGGCAGCGTACGCTCACTGATGTTACAACTCTTTGATTTGTCTGTCTGTCATTATTTTTGCTATGATACCTTTAACAAATTGAGGGGCTGTCGGGTAGACTAGTGGTTAAAGCGTTCGCTCGTCACGCCGAAGACCCGGGTTCGATTCCCGACATGGGTACAATGTGTGTAGCCCATTTCTGGTGTACCCCGCCGTGAAATTGCTGGAATATTGCTAAAAGCGGGGTAAATCCATACTCACTCACTTTAACAAATTCAAAGTATTGGCTTACCTGTTCTGCAGCAAAATGCGTTGTGAGCAGGGTAAAGTGTTTGGAAGAGACTATAGAGTTTGACTATGTTTTTACAACAATTTTCTCTTGTCCCTAAAATAGACACAACTTGGATTGGACTTTGAAAACATTGAATCGAAGAAAGCTTTACGAGGTTAACAGAAACAGAATAATTGATTCTCATCAAGCGTTGTCCGTCTGTCTCAGACGGTCAACGCTTGATGCTGGTTGAAAAAAAACAATTATTCTGTTTCTATTAACCTCGTAAAGAAGTTTTTCAAAATATCTCACGACGAAATTACAGTGATTGGTAAATATTGTTTTTATTCGTCTTATCTAGATCGCGAGAAAACATGCAACCTTCAGCGTGTCTAAGCGTCATTGATTTGCCTGCAGCAACATCAGTGTAAACAAATTATACAACACTGTATGACTTTTGAGGTTTCTGTTGATCGATTTGTATAATTAATTGTTGTCACAAATCACTTTATGTAAATAACCCACTTCCAATGCGGTGCTGACGTATGCCAATCCTCTTACAAGTGATTAAATACGTTGTTTGAAATCAAAATAAGTCAACGACATTAACAATGTCACTTTAATTGATATATTTCCACGTATATTCCTTGATTGTTTGCTAAAATATGTATTTAAGATTGCTTGTATGTTATTCCAAATATTAAGACAGTCCAAAGCGAATTTTATCATCAGCCGTAAGACTTTGACACAAACTATTTGTTATTCTTGTGAGACACATTTCTGTTTGTTGTTATTATCTCCACAAGGTGCGTGGTAAATATTTTACATTAGAAACAACATTTGCTGCCCCTCGGGATATTGAAGTGTATAGCTCCCATGATACCCAGAGAGGTTGCCAAGCTTTGGTCACTTGAGGCCTGTAGCCCGTGTTTTAAAACTGTATGCAATATATTGTTATGCTCAAATATGTTTCATACATTGTTTTTAAATATAACTTTGCATAAGGGACTCAATTGGCAACATATTAACTTGGCTGAAATAATACTGATGGGACGTTAAATTATAACTTACTCACTTACTCATTCCTCGTAAGAAAAACACGACTTGATTTAAAGCAGTTGAAATTAATTCAATATAATGACTTAATAATCATACTGATGTACATATCAAAACCCATGTCCATATATATACTGAACAGCAAAAGAAACGTCACCCCGAATAACATTGCATGAAAAGTTGTCATTTAAATCGGTAATTTTTGTCAAAGTGTCTAAAATGTAACATTACTTTGTCGCAAAAATAAAATTTGATGATAAAAAACAAAGCAGATGACAATAAAGCCGATCGACAAACGCACCACGGTAACGGCCATGGTAACAGATGCACGTGCGTTCCGTGCAAACTGAAATGCACATACGTTCCCCCATTTCTTGCCCTATAAAAATCCACCCAGATCGGATAACATTCATTCGTTATTGAATTGCTACCACATGCCTAGCTAGATTGCCAAGAGAGTCCACGTAAGGACCACATACAGGCTCCAGTAACGGTACCAGACCACAAACACTACAGATGACCGACCATGTAGTGGAAGACCAAGGGTCACCACCCGACGTCAGGATCGTCCGAATGTGGTACAGCATTTTCAAGATCGCTTTGTTGCTGCTGCGGAAACTGCTCGACAGACCATGAGGACACACCAGCGACACATTAGTGGGATACCATGCGTCGTCGATTGACGAGCAGACACGACCACTGTCGCCAGGACCGTCTTCAGTGGGCAACACAGCACCAGCAATGGCGCCACCAGCAGTGGAGAAGAGTCCTCTTCTCAGACGAGATCCGTTACTGTGTCTCAACAGCAGATGGCAGAGAGAGACTATGGCGACGCCGTGGGGAACATTATTCGGATGCTTGTGTTGTTGAGAGAGACTCGTGTTGGGTTTCACTTTAAGAACATTTGACACTTTCATTTCAACCTTGATGATTTGCTTTGCCAAGTTTCATCTATTTAATATGTCTTCTTTTGCGGTTCAGTATATATATAAACAAGTGATTTCATCAGGTGTGTAAGTATTTTTAAATACAAAAAAACAGAGTCCAGATATTCGTGCTTGTTAAAACTCCTTTATCCACAGAAGATCGTTGGCCGTTCAACGGCTCTTCAGGTGTGATATATATCCATGAGCGAGGGTTCTCATTCAATCATTTGTACATATCCTTGTTGAAACATTATTTTAAGATGATCCTTTGTAGTGAGAATGAGAAACTGGTTCATTGCGATGTTGCTTTAAAGTTAAACTCACTCACTCAGTCATAACTATTATAGTTTTCACGTTCGAAAATACATTACTCTTCATTGGTTCCTATCGTTTTGTAAAGAATAGTGTGTCAATATCATTTCGCAACACTGGCATTAATGTTTAGGTTTTGTCGCATCAGTATAATATTTCATAGATCTATTTCAATGGTGATTTATTTTATAATTTACCAAGAACATACACTAATTTGAATTCACGGATGTACATTAAATAATACAGAAATACAATACTGAACAAATACGGATAGCAAGTGACATCATCTGTTCCATTGATTCATACTCAGTTCCAAGTTGCTCAACGTAAATTCTCATTTTACACTAGCTGCCTTTTGTCTTGGAACAATATAATTTGTGAACCGTTATCTATTTTATAAAAAATATATGTTGTATATTTCGTGGCACAGAAAGACTGGAGATTATCCATGTATTATGTGTCGATGGTCCTAATATATGAATTTAGTATTAGCACGTATTCTATACTGTCACTGGGATTTTGATTAAAATAATATCACACAAACTATAACATATGAGATAAAAGATATATAACTAACTATACCATTCACACCATATATTTGATGTTAGTATGGCAACCTTTACATTATCTTTGAAATAAACGACTATGCTTATTCTAAACTCTGTCTTCTGGTGTTCCTGTTGTTTTTGTTTTGTTATAGCTGAAATAATCAACAGATTCAATGCAATAATCAATGACACTACATCCTTATCCAGATAGTATCTATACTGTCGTTTACACTTTGATAAAACAAAATATCATAAATAATACAAGATGAGATATAAAACATATGTTTAATATATATACAGTTCCGAGTGTTATTTCCGAGTATCATTTGATTCATCGATTCAACTAATTAATGTTTAAACGATCATAGACGAAAGCAGATACGAGGATGATGTTTGATTGTGTTCGTATATTTTCACACTTATTTAGTGTCTCCTCATTCACCTGTGTGTTTATCTTTGATGCTCGCCAATGAGATGACGTTATAACTTATTTGTCAGTTCACAATTGTTCAGCATAAAACTAAAATCAATAAGTTCAAGTCTGACAGGGGCTTGCAGTATTACGTTGACAGTTGGAGTTGACAGTGAAGCAAATGAAAAGAATTCACGAGGAATAAGGGGAATATTTACCATTTTTAAAAACTGCCATCATTGGAGCCCAGACGAACTGACTCAATAACACATGTTAACGGTGAGTTTATTTTTTAATTGGATATTTAAAATACCTACGTATTTAAACGTATGTTTCAAAATGGCATTTAGCTAACATCAAAACCTGTTAAAGTTTGCATAGCTGCATGCATATACTAGGTAGTAATGTAGTGAATTCTATACCCACGACAAATTTCAGAATTAGACAAAAGATAAATTTAACATTAACTCACTTACTTACTTACTTACTTACGTTTATTACACAGACTTTTGTTGGGACAAGCTCCCCAACACCCTTGTGATTGTGCGTAATTTAGCGAGACAGCTAAAATGGCTGCTGAAAAACTGAGAAACCGTCACCAAGGAAGGAGCTAAAAAATGATGAAATGTATCCAGTATACAGCCTTCTTGTCGGAATATCTGCTAAAACTTTGTAACATATTGTATAAGACGAAATAAATTACTGATGCGTTTTGAAGGCGTTTCTTGGACATAGAATGTTGTAAACCTGGTCAAATAAAGTTTGCGCAGGATTCGTATGACTCTCTATGAAATCTCTGTACAAATAACTTGCTCAATACTACCTCAAATGTTGTGAAAGGTAACAACCGAAGGCTCGTTTTGTTTTAATATTACTTCACATATAAAGGAAAGTTGCTTTCAGTGAGTGGGTGAGTGAATGTGTGAGATGGTTAATATTTTACATCGCATCTGCAATATTTCAGCAATATCGTGACGAGAACATTAATAATGCATAAATTAAGACTAATAAAAAACCTGTCATGGGCGGACTGTATACTCACTAAATTATCACAGTTAAAACCAATTGAGAACATTTATAAGAATAACCTGTGATTCAACAATGCATTTACAAAAACGGACTATAGATCGCCAGCAACTAGAGTCAGTCCTGCTGCCTGCATGGTTCCCCAGCAGGGTTTAAACCATCGCTTCAGTTGCTTGCGATTGTGGTCACAATTAGAATTCACATATATATTCTATGCTTAAAGATGGCGGTAGGAATAACTTGACTTGGTCTTATGATATCAGTTGATTTCAGTTGAATCTTTTGGCATAAGGTGTGTGACTGAGTTACGTTTTACCTCGCATCGGTAATATCGTAGCCGTATCGCGATAAGAACAAGGTAATTATATTGTTAGCATGTCCTCCGTGGCTCAAAACCTGGCTCTGAATTATGTGAGCATCATTTAGAGAGGGCAAAGCCGGGATCGTTCATACACGTTTCAACTTCATAGGTCCTGTATCCTGCAGGGGTAATCATGTAGGAAGCAGAGGTACTGTAAGACCCCATGATCCCCAGCGAGGTGGCCTAGCTTTGGTTACTGGTGGCCTGTAGCCCGTGTTTTAAAACTATATACAGGATATTGTTATGCTAAAATATGTTTAACGAATGTTTTAAAATATTTATCTGCTCAAATATGTTTCATAAATTGTTTTTAAATATCTTTGCATAAACATCTACATGATGAACATATAAACTTGGTTTTGCTTTCTGGCTGAAATAATGCCGATGTGATGTTAAATTTTAACTCACTCACTCGAAGGTCCTGTAGTTTCAGAGGAGGTGTCGAAAAGTAAATGACATCAAACGGACTTACAATAATCAGTATGGGGACAGGACATACATCTCAACATAAGAATCGGGTGAACCAAAACGATCTTTAATTTAAAGACGATTTCTACCTATCATTCCTTTGATGTACAGGTACTAATTCACTTTTTTGTTATCTCGAATTGGTCATCATGATTTTTAATTATACTATTGTAGGCACCAGGTTTCAGCTGGCTAAAAGAAACAATGAAGTTCGTAACAGCGTCGATGTTGCTACTAGCTGTCTTCCCCTTGGCTGTTGACGCTAAAAGGAGACGTGTCCCTTTCATGGTCTGCCCATCAACAAAGTCAAACACTGGTCTTGTGACAGTCCATTCAGCCCGAAGCAAGATCGAGTGTTCTGTAATCTGCCTGAATGACCCAGACTGTCTATCAGCATCTTACTGCAAGATACCTGATGGCTACACTTGTCAGCTGAGCAGTTTTTATGCGGCTGGTACCTGTGCTGGACTTCTGGTTGATGGTGACTGTACCCAGACAGCAATGGTGCGTTGGTCTTTATTTATATCTCCATGGGGACCCTAGTAGAATATATCCTTGACGCAAAATTTTAAGTCGTGAGGAGTGACTATCGGAAACCTGTGTTTTTGAGTGTGATTCACTTAAAGATCATGCTGGCGGTATTTAGCCATATTGAAACTAGAACAAGTTATAACGTTATAACATATAGTAAATGGTCGCTCAGGTATAGTACACTAACTAGATTATCACATAAGGAAGAGAATGTATGGAATTCAGCTTTTTTATTATGAGGAAAATAGCGTTGCGGAATATATACTTTACTCCTTCATCATTTATAACTCAGGAACCATTATAAGAATTAATACAATTTAAATGGTCAAAAATTGGCAAAATAACGATACAGCAAACATTCCCCTCAATACAACACAAGGGATTAATTTAACTTTCCAATAGTCAGCGTTCTTGTTGAACAACAATCCAGCAGCTCAAGATTATTGTTTGAGCATTTCACAACTTTTGATGTAAAATCGAGCTCCCTCTGTCTACGAAGTTTTCAAAGAGAACCATACGACTATTGCTCCATTGCCTCAATAAAGCTTTCAAACAGATTGATGCACCTGATGCGTCAATCTGACAACATTTATGATAATTGAGGTAGCGCCCTAGAAAGAACAGACTCTTCTGCCAGACTATTTTACAGGGTCGTGACCCTGTGAACTGTGTTCTATTTTATTTATCCGTTCTTGGGTCATAAATGTGCAGCATCATCTGTAACTAAAACAACAGTTGTCTGATTTGGTTCATGTTCTTGCCGCATATGCAGACTGTGATTTGAGAACGCATAGAAACGACAAAAGACGCAGAGGCTAAAAATTCAACATGGATGATTATTTTTAAGATCGCCGTCGTGCAGCAGGAGCATTGTTAAGAAGGAGGTTACATAACAAACATATCTCTTTCAAAATAAGTAAATATTTTTTCCACAACCTGGTTGTCTTATTAAACAAGTGCTCGTAAATATGTATTCAAAGTAGCTATTAGCACGACACACGGATGTAACGTTGTCATGCGTTAGGTGTATGTTTACTGAACACACGTAACAATAGTATTAAGGTTGGTAGATGCACAGCATCAGGCCACTAAACAAATGGGTCTGCTTCTGCCTTTTTCCTATTATGCAAACATCTCTCTTTTGTTTACCTGACTCGCTCACGATTATGGTAAAAGGCTATGTTCATTTGCTTACAGATGTATCCATGTGAGAACGGGGGAACCTTCTTTTTAGAGTCGAGGACCTGTCATTGTGTTAAAGGGTTTGTTGGCGATTACTGTCAACGGCGTTACCGAGGTCTGTATTAAATCATTTTGTTAACCTTCAGCTAACGTTGCATCATTATGTATATCGGGGAAGAGTTAGGTCCCCACACCGAACGCTTTGTGTAATAAGCGTGTTAATTATAAGGGATACTTCCATAGTTAAGCACAATTGATCATATTTTGTCACAGATTTAATTAGTGCTGTTCACAAAGACTTGGATGAGTGAGTGTGGTACACATGTAATATTGGAAATATTGCAGCCATATACTGATAATCGAAGGTTTGTATCATTGCTAACCTACAATCACTGATTACATTAGCCAAAGCTCATAAAAGATACAGTGTTTGCCCGGAGAGCAAACGGGCAGTGCTTCTATCCTTTTAACCCATCATACCAAAAGACGGTAAACCCAACTCACTCACTCACTAAATGGCACTACGCATGAGGCCAAGGAGGATACAACATGACTGGTCGACCCGGATCCGGAGTAAGTAAAAACAATCTAATGGATGTATCCGTATTAAACTGTCATAAACAAAACAGCATTACTCTGGACTCGTACAGTCAACGATAATTACAAGTGCTTGTGCATAATTAAATATGAGCAATGATCTGCAACGCGCCGTTAAAGCTCATTTCACCTCACCTTAAATGGCAAGACAGCACATGTTCAATTGAACAATATATATATATATACTTGGTTTAGAATTGGTCTTCAGCAACCAATGCTTGTTGTAAGAGGTGACTAACGGGATCAGGTTTGTCAGGCTCGCTGGCTTGGTTGAAGCATGTTATCGAATCCCAATTGCGTAGATTGATACTCATGACGTCAATACCTGGATTGTATGGTCCAGACTCAATTATCAACACACCTGTATCACATGGCTGAAAAGAAATACCATGGTTTGATAATCATGTAAATCAATTTATTAGCAAACTTATTTATTAGTATATTTCAAGTAGATTTAATTAACAAAAGCTAGAATTAAAACTGCAATAAATAATAACTACATCAACGAGTATAGAGACTGACGAAAATAACACGCCCCCTCGATCCAACTATTGGCCACGTTTCTTGTGTATATAAGCTTTAGACATAGAACCAATCAATCTTCATCCATTTGCAATCTCAAAAGATATCATTAGTGTCTGCGGAGAGGTTACAAATGTCACAAAGCTTCGTTCTGGCTCTCTCCTTGTAGAATGTGCACGGAGAAAACAATCTGCAAATATTCTGAAATTAAATGAGTTTGTCAATATCAAGGATGTTCACGAGACACTGAACTCATGTAAGGGCATTGTCCGTGACAGAGCCCGCTTCCTGTCTGGCATGTCCGAATACCTTATATCCAGGGAACTTGAACAACAGTCGGTCACAGCTGTCAAACGATTTACCTTCAAGAAGGATGGTGGGGTCCAACCGACCAACACCTAACGCTTCACTTTTGCACGAACGTCTATCCCTCAATCTATCAAAGCTGGTTACTGTGACATCGGAGTGGAGGTGTATATCCCCACTGCTCTCCGGCACTACACCTGCCAAGCGTTTGGACATGGATCCAGTCCTGACATGTCTCCACTGTTTGTTACCACTGCACAAGGCCACTGACTGCAGGAAGGATGTGAAGTGTTCGAACTGCTGTGGAAAACCCTATGGCTTCTTCAAAATCCTGCCCTGTTTGGAAACGCAAGTTCTAAATGATAAGAATCAAGACCAAACAAAATATCTCGGACCACAAGGGCTCACTACAAGCACTTCCACCATCTCCTTCTCTGCAGCTGTCTCTCATCCTCCTGTCACTACTGTCTCTCGTCCTCCTGTCACTGCTGTTTCTCGTCCTCCTGTCACTACTGTCTCTCATCCTCCTGTCATTACTGTCTCTCGTCCTCCTGTCACTGCTGTTTCTCGTCCTCCTGTCACTACTGTCTCTCATCCTCCTGTCACTACTGTCTCTCGTCCTCCTGTCACTGCTGTTTCTCGTCCTCCTGTCACTACTGTCTCTCGTCCTCCTGTCACTACTGTCTCTCGTCCTCCTGTCACTACTGTCTCTCGTCCTCCTGTCACTACTGTCTCTATCGACTGCCAGACTGATCTGGCATGGTTCATGTCTGTTCAGCCACTTCCAACTGCTTTAATTCAAAAACCACTATGGTGGAGCCTGCAAAAGCAACTTTAGACAGAATACACTAACAGGGCCTAAGTCTCTGTTGTGGAGCTTTTAGGACCTCTCCCGTGGACAGTTTGTATGTCTGTACGAATATCTGCTTAAGACAGATGAGGACGAACCAAAGTGTATCCCTTGTAATGAAAGGTTCACCATCAAGCATATATTGCTTGACTGTGTGTACTTTACAATCGCAAGGGATTCACACTATCAAAGCTAAAATCTGAAAGATCTCTTTTCCCGTGTCAGCGGGCATCTTATTACCAACTATTTGAAAGAAATTGGTCTGTATAATAAATTTCAAATATGTATGTGGATAATTGAATGCTTGTTTTTGAATTTGTTGTGATGCTATTATCAACTGACATTAGTGAAGGCTCTGTCCAGGGGGTTAAAGTATCGTAAAATTATTGTCCCCTGTGTGACACGTAATCCTATCATAACAAATGTAACTATCATCAACCAGTGTTTTTAAGCCAACTCATTGTTGAATATGTTTAATATTGGCTAGTATTTAGCACAACCGCCAGTAGCTAAAGTGATGACGTCAATCCTGCTAGGGTATCATGCAGGAAACAGGTACTGAAAGTCCCCATGATTCCAGTAAGGTGGCCTAGCTTTGGTTACTGGTGGCCTATAGTCCGTGTTTTAAGCTGTATTAATGATATTGTTATGGTCAAATATGTTTCATAACTTTTTTTTAAATATATCATGTTCAAATATGTTTCATAAATTGTTTTCAAATATAACTTTGCTTAAATAACTAAATTGTGGATCAATTAACTTGGTCTCGTTACTATGTATCTGAATAAATGCGATGCGACGTTCAATTTTAACTAACTCACTGTAAACAAACAACTTGCTGTATCAATCTTTTTCGATTTAGAAAAAGCTTATGATACAAGTTGGCAGCATGGCATTTTAAGAGATCTTCGTGATTTTGGATTGCGAGGTCGCAGCATACTATTCAGCATCAAAATTAATAATCTCACTGATGTTTTAAACAATAGCTATAATGGTTCACGTTTTGTGGACGATTTCAACATTTCTTGTCATGGTAAGAATATGAATACAATAGAAAGACAGCTACAGCTCTGTCTTAACAAAATTAAAAAAAGGGCCAACGAAAACGGCTTCAGATTTTCTAAATCCAAAACAAACTGTATTCACTTTTGTCGTATATATAAACCTCACAAAAATCCAGATTTATTTTTAGTTAGTACTCCTATCAAGGTAGTAGAGGTGGCCAAATTCCTGGGCCTCATATTTGACCTTCATCTGACATTCTTACCACACATCACATAACTAAAGGCAAAGTGCCTGAAGGGGGGATCAGAGAAGCCTCCTTGACTTGTACAGATCGTTAATACGCTCTAAGCTGGACAATGGTTCCATGGTCTGTGGTGGAGCCTGCAAAAGCAATTTAGAAAAAAATGGACACTATACACCATCAAGTCCTAAGGCTCTGTTTTGTCTTGGCCAACTGTTATTTTGTTAAATCTGAAATTGATGCACTCAAATATGACTTGTGCCTGGAGTCTAATGCCCAGAAGGCGGTGGCTTACGGGTCACTCTGGTAGAAAAGTTAAGCTTTTTATTTTTCTACTTGAGTATATCATCCGGATATCCTTGGTGCTGCAAGTTGGAGATCCACTTGTTATCAGCGTCGTCTTTATGACACTCCATGGTGGGTGGGGAGCTCTGACGATGAACTACTAAAAAACTCGACATGGATTACGAAGCCCCCTCCAAAAACGAGCGTCCACTCGATAATGATAATGAACAGCAACCATCTAAATCTACTGAATACTGGCCATGATTCTTAGCGATTGAAACTGAAGACGCTAAGGCGTAACCCATTTGCAGTGTCAAAGGGTATACAGGGTATAGCAGGTGATGTAAAAAACCTCAAACGATTACGTTCAGGTTCATTACTTATAGAATGTCTGAAAAAAAACCAGCAGTCAACCAACCTGTTCTCCGCTAAATTGCTTGTCCGGATCCCGATCTCTCCACACAGAACCCTTAACACGAGCAAAGGAATTGTGAGAGACCGGGATCGTTTGCTTGCTGACATGTCTGAGATAGAAATCATCTCTGAAATGAAAGATCAAGGTGTCATTTATGTTAAAAGATTCACAGCCCATTGAAACAAAGAAACTGTTCAAACAAACATGTACCTATTTGAAGAGTTTGTCTACCCGTAGAAAAAAAATATTGTATGTTTTCATTGATGCGTTTTTGAAATATAGCCACTTAAAATTCTATAAAAGGGCCAAAGTCAAGTTTCAAAAGGGCCAAAGTCACTTTGCTAGATTTTGCCCCTTTTAGCTCTCATTTCCGTGTGTGGTTGAGACTGGTAGTCGGAGAGAGATTTTGAGTGAGTGAGTGAGTGAGTTAAAGCTTTACGTCACATCGGCAATATTTCAGCCATATCGTGACGAGAAATTTAATTTATTAAGACATATGTTTTAACTAAATTAAAACCTGTCATCGATGGACAGTAAAATTACTAGAATATCACAGATTAATATTTAAAACTAGCATACAACTATAAAAGATATCAATATATATAACGGTACAAATTTAAAAAAAGGGCTATGGATCGCCAGCAGCTGAAGGTAGATCACCATGCTAGGGTCAGAGAGATTTTGAAAGTTTGTCACCTTTTAATCATATTTCAACTATTTCAACAAAGTTGGCATTAGTTTGAATCATTTAAAAGTACTTCGGTAGTATGTGTTTGTACTTTCAGTGGTAGTTTATCTCACATGTTAATTCACGAGAAACTTGTTCAGACATCAGAACCTAAGGAACTTGTGCTTCCATCACCAGGACACCTTCAGAAAAAACACTAACTTTACAAGTTCGCCAGTTACCAAATCATCAATAATCTGCTAAACAGATTTATCATGGGTGAAAACAGAGTCGCCTCAGATCTTTTCACCTGACCAGTTCACTCAAACTGTAGAATCACTTCCGAGCACCTCTCGAATTCAATCAGAATCATCTTGTGATCAGAAGCAACCACAATCTCAGACAACTCCCATAGCCGAATCTGAAACACATATCAAACAAGTCGTAAAAACCAAGATCAAATCTAGTGCAGAATAGTATCAAAGTGGCAGAGCACCCAAAGGGTCTGTAAATCCAGTCAAACATTTTAACAAGTGTGGATCCCTCGAGTACATGGATGTGTCTGAAAACAGCCATCATCGGACACATAGCTTGTCACCCTTTAGGAAGGTGAGGGGTAGATCCCCAGTCAATCCACCGAAAGAAATAGTTGCAGCTTCTAGTGCAAGATTTGAAACCAGCAGCCCTTTGTCTGCAGGAGACTTATCTAAAACAGACAGATCATTTTAACTTACGTCAGTTCAATGCATTTCATTATTTTTCTCCTCCAGGTGATAGGGCCACTTCAGTATCTTCAATCCTTGTGGGGCATAATGTTATCCATAGCCCTGTTACACTTAAAGCTCATCTACAGGCCGTTGCAGTTCAAATAAACTTGCACGTTGCGTTTACTATGTGTTCACTGTACATACCGCCCTCATCAGCTCTCAGGCTGTAAGATCTTCAAGCTCTCTATGATGAACTACCTAAACCCTGTGTAATCATGGGAGATCTAAATGGCCACAACCCACTATGGGGTGGCATAAACACTAACACTAAATGTAAAGTAATTGGATTTCATCTCTAATAATGATCTGTGCATTTTTAATGATTACTCCAACTCTTATGTCCATCCTGCAACTAGAACGTATTTTTCTTTAGATTTATCTCTAACTGATTCTAACCTACTCAACGAATTTGAATGGTCAGTCCACAATGACCTTTGTGAAAGTGACCATTGCCCTATCATTATTCAAGCAAAAAATCCATCTGATATTCCACCTTTAACAAGATGGAATTTCTCAAAGGCAAGGGGGCACAGGTGGCCAAGTCGTCTAAGGCGCCGCGATTTGCTGTGCAGAGTTGCGTCCATTGGGCACGCCATAAAGCTATGGCTGTGGGTTGAAATCAGTTCACCCCGTTTATGTTTCTAGGTTTGTCAGCACCATACCCGTGCTCGTGGGTTTCACCGAAGTGGTAAACGTCTGCGGCCTGCATCACTTAGGGCTTTCCTCCCACATTAAGCTGACATGGCGTAAATTGTAAATATATTAATTTGGCCTCGTCGCTATATGGCTGAAATAATGCCAGTGCGACGTTAAATTCTCACTCACTCTATGACAACAGTGTCCTCTACAAAGTCAAAGAGAGAGCAAAATCAGTGGTAACAGATAACCTTGTGAAATCAACGGCAGTTTGACGTCCCAACTAAACCCTTCAAGAGATATATAGATGTATTCCTGTTTAAATTCTTACACCCTATTTCTTATATTCCAGATTGCATCGAGACGCCACAGGTGGTTGGTGAATTATATCTCATCCAGCCACTTGGATCGCACTCTGAATTTGAATGGACCTGCACAAGTCCAACTGCGAATTACACTGAAGTATCGACTATCGACACAACATACTCCCTAGATTATGCCATCACATGGCAACAAATCAAGCAAGGTGTACTAATGTTCCAAGGATTTTACATCCTTGGCGCTGAGAATATGCACAAACTGACCAAACAAGGAATGTATGACCTTATGGTGGTTTTCATAGTTACCGGTAAACCGTTTGGTCAGGTACACTACAGAAATTTCCGAGATGACTCTGAAGCTGAAGGTTACGCATGTCATTGGGATCTCTTCCAACCAGACACGACCTTTTTCCCAGCCAGTTATGACTATATGGATGGTTTGGGGGGTGCTGGTGATCCAAACAAGAACTTGAACGGAGCACGTTTTGGTACTTACGACAAGGACATCAATGGCTGTGCAAATGCTAACAATGCGGCTTGGTGGTACAACCCACTTGGTTGCACAGGACTTAAATTTGAATCAAATGGAATTCATTGGCCGACTAACCGCACTGGGACTGTAGTTTTGGAGCCTGTATATGTTGCTATTTTTGGCATGAAACCAGTTTACTGGTATGTGGAAGATGACCTTGTTCTTTGACATTAAGAATGAGTCTATGTTGATCAATAATAGTCCGAACGGAACTAGTATATAGCTCAAAACGTTTAAATTCATCCACACCTCAATGATATGCATTGTGATTTGGCTTCTCAGTTTTATGATCAGGTTCGCTGATTATTTGCCAACAAAAACGTATAATACATTGAAAATGAGGTGCATGTGAACACCTTTGTTTATTACATATCAGAACATGTAAAATGATATTGTGCTGACCGACTTGTCATCAGAGCTGCATTTCCTACAAAAAACAAATGGCAGAAGATATAAATATTTGCCATTAAAATACCAGTGTGTTATGTGTATGTCTCAATTGCAACGTAATAAACCATATCTTTAAAACACTATTCCAAACGTGAAAAGAGGCGACAGCTGGCATATATTACGAATACAATTCTATGTTGATGAGAAGGCAGACTCAACTGTGACAGGACATAAAGGTGAGTGAGCTTAAAGTAACTTTTACAGGCATACAGTGACTTGTCACAATTTATGTTGAACAATGATTATTGATACATTTAGAATCTGTAAATCCCTGTTGGGAGCTGGGGTAGAATGTTTCCCGAGCACCCCACTGCTCGCCGTAACAGGCGACCGAATTGGGCAACCTGTTTGCCGTGGGTTGTGCCCTCGTATCGCTGAAGGAAGGGAGTCAGGGTGCTGGAGCCAGCAACAGTGCACCTTTTGCCCAACATACCACTACGACCCTGACTTCACCTGAACGGGTGGTAGGATGGGCCCGGTCCGGTCAATCGGCTGGTCATGCCAAGCCATGTGCATAACATTCTTTCTGCACAAGTTTGAATTTTCAAAAATGTAGGTTTGGGGCTTGGAATCAACTAACTTATTGTTCTTGTAAATTGCCTAGAGTATTCTGTCAGAGGGCGGTGTCTGGTTATGGAGACATCTGAGTGCTGTGTTTCTTTGGAATAGTATTATGGATCAAACCAGCCTGACCCTTGTTCCTTTGGATCTCATAGCTGTTAAAGTCATTATGTGCTGGATGATATAAGATATCTCTATCTCTGGTGTTGCAGGAAGGCTTCCACTGTGACATCATCCTTGTAAAACTCGGTAGCGGGTGGGGAGCAGAGGTGCTGAACCATATTATCCAACTTTCTCTCAAACAAACTCTTCCGGTTCTTTCAAGACGAGTCCGGGCTTTCGATCCCCGGCCGCGTCATAACCAAAATACGTTAAAAGATGGTACTTGTTGTTACCCTGTCATTGAGGGGCTCAAACAAGGACTGGTCTGCTCCGAGTCAGTATACTGTGTCTGATGTTAAACTGCGGCATAGTTTCTCAGTGGGCTAGCACTATAAATCGGTATCATTCGGGACTAGTACAAATAGCCAGTCTCACACACACATGCATGCACGTTACTATATAAGTGCTATATTCTTGCATTTAAGCTAAACCCGTTCAAGACGATATAACATCGACATAAAGAGTCAACTTCGTCAGATGAAGATGAAGATGGTTTCGGGGGAAATGACGATGTCACGAAAACTATGACTGGATCACGTTATGGTACTTATGACAAAGACATCAGTGGCTGTGCCAGGGCTTATAACGCCCGTTGATGGTGCAATCAACTTTGATGCACAGCACTTTTATTGACTTGAATGGTCTTTAATGGACCACTTACAGATCATGATCAGGGACAGTTCAAATGGAGTTGCTGCAAGTTAAAGTAATGCATACTAAGCCTGTGTACTGGTAAATCGAGCATGACCGTTTTCTTTGACAACACATTACAATATGTATATCACCGAAAGAAATAGGGGAACTAATCAAATGTGTGAGTTCAAATTAAACGTAACGTCAGCAGCATTTCAGCCATATTATGAAGAGAAATTAATAACACATACATTTAGACTAAATAAAAACCTGTCATCGACGGAAAGTAACTAGAATATCACATA
Organism: Haliotis rufescens; assembly: GCF_023055435.1. NCBI lineage: Eukaryota > Metazoa > Mollusca > Gastropoda > Lepetellida > Haliotidae > Haliotis > Haliotis rufescens. Next base: position 128,573 of record NW_025963862.1, read on the forward strand.
TGCATAAATGAATAACTAACATGCAACCATAAAAATATATCACTGCATGTAACAATACAATAAAAAAGGGTTATAGATGGCCAGCAACTGAAGGTAAATTACTATACGTCAAAACATTCGTATGTAAACTTGGTTTGAGGCTATTGGCGCATGTCCTCCCCCCGCCCATGTTAGGGTCACACACTTCAAAGGACATCCTGGCTTTATGCGTGCCAGATATAGCTGTTTATTGACTTTTAATGTTGAAATTTGGTTTCTGTTATTGTAAAGAAAGCTCTATTTGTAACAGCAGTACATTCGAACCCATTGCGCGAAGTAATTAATGTTTGTTATGAGATAATCTTGTCTAATTGTCGATTTTGGGGCCTGTCGAACCCAGGTCCCATTGCAACCTAACCCACAGTTTTGCAATCCATTCGGGCAACTTGAGAAATTGACATCAAGCCCTCTGTCGTACCCACAAAACTCCATTTTCTCTGTTCATTGAGATACTATTTCAGGAGCACTTTTAAAGCGTTTTCTTAGCGGAATTGCTTTGTGAGTGAGTTCGGTTTAACGCAGCTTTGATCATAATTCCAGTTAACAGCTCACTGTTGGGGCAAAACGGGTCTCGGTTGCGTAGGTCCGAGACGTTTACCATTTTGGTGAAACCTACACGTATAGGAATCTTGCTGACAAACCTAGAACAATAATCTTGGGGAACCGGGATTTGAATTGCGGCGCTTAAGACACAAAGTATACACAATCGTAAATTATTTAAACTCAATGAATTACAAACAAATTCCACGTTCATAGCTAAATACACATTAGTTATCACATTAGGTATTCCGATTGATATGTCACCACACTAGTCGCAAGTGTAATGTGGGATCCATAGAAATATTAAGATTTAATCAGCATAATGATAGTCTGGTGACAGTGCTTAAATATTGCCGCTGTTCTCTGTGCATAACATTCATTTGTTACGGTGTTCGTTGATATCCCCTATGAAGATTTGATAAGCATGCTTGTAAATACAAGCAAAACATTTCACTATCCTCATTATTCATAATAATGACAAACAGACGTCAAATTTTAACAGTGAAAGAAAACGAACCTTCCGTACTTTTTGTCGTGATGAAGATCTCTACCGCAGGTCACTAAAACAAACAACCAATCTTTGTGAGAACCCATCGGACGCAAACTGTGCATGGTTAGCCAGACAGCTAACCGACAATGTGTGAAGCCCATTTCTGGTGTCCCCCGCCGTGATATTGCTGGAATATTGCTAAAAGCGGCGTAAACCTGTAAAATATGGTAGTATACAGAAGGTAACATGAAAAGACAAAACATTCTCAATTAGTTTAGCTTGTCGTAAGAATCAAGAAACTTCAACCCGAAAAGCAGTTTAAATTGATCAGTTTAATAATTTGTCACTAAACATAACTTCGTGGTTAACTAATATTTTCATAGCCATGTTTTTGTTCTGCTTCTTCCACACGGCTGGCAGAATAATATAGCAGTAGCTTCTACATCACCGGTACTTTAGCATTTGTTCGAGGTCAATATGGCACGAATGCAATGGTTTATCTTTAACGTAATTCACGTCCAACTTTAATCATCTTAAACTGTAAGGCTTTCCTCGTAATTTAATATTCATTTTGACGCGTGCAGGTTATTGTTAAGTTTCGTTGAATCCTAACTCACAGACAAAGGGAAATTGTGAAGCAGGTTTTACAACGAACATAAAATGCCTACTGACGAGAGTTTCAGTGTGCAATGACATTGTTTTTATTGGGTCACACATCTGGGATACATTTCTGAGGTTACATTAGCATTATATAATTAGTGGCGCTATACAATTTTTGAACCGTAAATCGTTTGTTAAAAAATCCTTTGTATTGTCCGAGAACAATTCTGATTGGTCCTCGTGATCTTGATAAAATACTGTGTAACCCACGTTGGAGATTACATCCTTTATACCCCACTTCAAAGCAAAAAGCTACACGCTTTTGCCGAGCCAATGGATGTCACATGACATCGCGCAAGCTAACCTCTCCTCAGGCGAAAAGCTGTTTTCTATCAATTTGGAATTTATTTGAATTTTGTTACAATGTCATATTGAAACATGTCGGTAAGATAAATTCTTTGTAGCAGGATCACTTGGGAGTCCGTCTTCAGGTTTTATACAAACATAACGCGGGACGCATAAAACCCCATGTGCCCCTCGTGATCATGCTACAACTTATAATTTGATCATTCCATGATATGTACACAGAAAACTGTTTGTCCACGTCGTATTTCCTTGTGGTCCTCATGTATGACACCACATGTAGCATTCATTCTATGCTGTCTCAGACATTGTGATTGCACTCTACATGAACCATGACACATGAGATAAAAACATTTGCATAAAAATGATCTGAGTACCGAAAGTACATTGACAACATGTAGCTAGCAATTGATACGTCCTGAGTATGCTATGCTTCATCGATTTAACTTATAAATCTTGAAACGCTCGGAGACAAAAAAAACATTCGAGAAGAGTTCTCTGTTTTCACAAGAGCCATTTGTATACATGAGTACCGCACATTTTCAAGTTACGAAAGGCCGCCTACATTAACATTAAACCTGTTCATTCACTACAGCGGGAATGTTTCTTTTTGCTGTTAAGCGCATTGTCCGTCCGTCTGTCGTTAACTCTTGCATCTATCAAGCTGACGTGTTGTACTGCTATGGTTTCACGAAGAATCAGCCACACGAATTGCGATCCCATTTTACAAACGTCAGAAATATTAAATATATCATTTTGGCCATTTCTCAAACATTTCTGTATGCATCATTTTGGGATTTAAACGCAGCATGTGTAACTTTGGTGAGGGCGTAATTAGGTGCACTATTGTAGAATCATACTTTGACCACACTATTTACAATCCTGCTTTTATGTTTCATAGAGTTATCTCTTAACAATGATAAATAGTAAGACTTATACTACATGTGGTTATCATGAGTGACCAGTTGGCCAAAGTGTTGTTTATTACAAGAACAAAATATAGGTCAAATGATAAGACACTCACTACTCCGGACGTCGAACCAAGGTAAGGAAGGGACCTATAGGCCCTCAAAAAGGTGTCTCTCTTATCTGAGTAACTGCCTACCAGGGATATGGACATGTAACCAAGACACTGACCTTTGTGCTTTGACTGTGTTACATTGTAGCAGTATCAAATCAGTGTTCAACGCTTGGTTGGATAGATTGGAATGTAACATATCAGTGCAAGTTTTATCCTTCTAATTTGCTCATGTGCTCACTCGGACATAATCGTTTGCTGTCCTCTAGAAATCGTTCAATAATACGGCCTCGGAGGCCAATGTTGTGCAGATCTATCAAAATATCACAACAGGTTGCTGAAGAGCTATTCTAACCAGCATCTTGACGGGTTCTTTTGGTTATGAGCACAAAACGTTTTAGTTTAGGTTGCATATTCATCCAGGTTTACAACAGTGTACCAGGTCTTGAAATATAGATGCACGATTGATCAGCTTCTTGTTTATCGCCACATATGAATGACAATGGCCTGTAAAAAAACGAATCTGAACAAGACAATCCAGTGTTCAATTTTATATGCTTTGTGTGTTTGTTTGTTGCTTAACGCCGCACTCAGCAATATTCCAGCTATATGACGGAGGTCTGTAAATAATCGAGTAGCCAATCCAGTAACTGACATCATGAGCATCGGTCCAGGCAATTGGAATACGATGACATGGATCAATCAAGTCAGCGAGTCGGACCACCCGACCCCGTTATTCGCCTCTTACGACAAGCGTAATCGCCTTTTACGGCAAGCATAGGTTGCTGAAGACCTATTCTACCCCGGATCTTCACGGGTCCCATATGTTATGCAACGATTAACGAAGTTGTGCGATCCACGAAGTCGCCTCTTATGACCAGTATACGTTGAAAAGTACCCATTACACCCAGACTCACCACATAGCGAAACGTTTCCGGTTTGAAAGTAACATCCGAACATACTTTAAAAAGTGGACTTTTTATGAAAATAATCAAAGTCACCTCGGAAACAGTGCCGCATTATTGTGACTTATTCATGTCAATTGTCTGCTTCCCAGCAGGATTTTCCCCACTGCTTCTGTCTCTGGTTAAGCTAGTTAACATCTCCAAGGTACAAAATTGTTGGGTTTATAATTGCTTTGAATAAATGTAGCGTGTGTGCCCTCTCGAACGATCATTATTATCCCCTGTTACGAAGTAGGTGAGAGGAGGTGAAATTGGGTTTAACGTCCAAGATTATTGCACTTATATAGCGACGTGCATGCACGTGTGTGACTGCTTGTCCTAGTCCGGACTGATGCCGATTTATAGTGCTAGCTCACTGAGATACCATGCCGCAGTTTAACATGAATACCCCACTCAGACACAGAATACTGACTCCGAGCCGACAAGTCCTTGTTTTAGCCCCTTAATGCCGAGCGCCAGACAGAGTAACAACAAGTACCATCTTTAAACGTGTTTGGGTATGGCGCTGCCGGGGATCGAACCCCGGACCTTCCGCTCTCCGGGCGGACGCTCTACCACTAGACCACGGAGGCGGTGTTATTACGAAGTAGGGCGGGGGATATATGAACGGGGTTCTTCCGTCCGTCCGCTTCTCAAATGGGACACATTTTCTAAAAAAATTATTTAAGTCAGAGAAATGACATTTTACACACTGATTTTACTGGTATTGATCTCAAATGAGTTCGAAAATTGGCGTCGGTCACTAAAAGAAAAATTCCTGGAGTTCATAAAAGATAAACACGAACAAAAGCTCTTTCCATACGTTTATCTCAAAGCAGAAATACATCCTGCAAACTCGGAGTTGGGACACGAGAGGTTTACCACAGTCAGTGAGGTTTCTAAAGTATTGGCCCCATCAAATGATTGTATGTTCAATTTGAGTAAAATGTCGGTGGACAACCAAAATATCTGCTGCACACATTTTGTGATACGTTAATACATTTTCAGTAATGAAGATGGTGCAGTAAATTATTAGGAGAAATCACTGCGTAGTAATAACAACAGAGGGTATCATTTTGTGTTCGTTACAGAACGTTGAAACGTTATTCAAGGGTGAGTAGGTGAGTGAGTTGGGTTTCAATCCGCTTTTAACAGTATGCCAGATATATGGCGGCGTTTCAGCTTAACATGGGAGGATTGGTTGGTTTGTTGTTTAACGCCACACTCAGCAATATTCCAGCTATATGACGGCGGCCTGTAAATAATCCAGTCTGGTCCAGACAATCCAGTGATTAATATCATGAGCATCGATCCACGCAATTGGGATCGATGAAATGCATCAACTGTTTGTCCACGTCGTATTTCCTTGTGGTCCTCATGTATGACACCACATGTAGCATTCATTCTATGCTGTCTCAGACATTGTGATTGCACTCTACATGAACCATGACACATGAGATAAAAACATTTGCATAAAAATGATCTGAGTACCGAAAGTACATTGACAACATGTAGCTAGCAATTGATACGTCCTGAGTATGCTATGCTTCATCGATTTAACTTATAAATCTTGAAACGCTCGGAGACAAAAAAAACATTCGAGAAGAGTTCTCTGTTTTCACAAGAGCCATTTGTATACATGAGTACCGCACATTTTCAAGTTACGAAAGGCCGCCTACATTAACATTAAACCCGTTCATTCACTACAGCGGGAATGTTTCTTTTTGCTGTTAAGCGCATTGTCCGTCCGTCTGTCGTTAACTCTTGCATCTATCAAGCTGACGTGTTGTACTGCTATGGTTTCACGAAGAATCAGCCACACGAATTGCGATCCCATTTTACAAACGTCAGAAATATTAAATATATCATTTTGGCCATTTCTCAAACATTTCTGTATGCATCATTTTGGGATTTAAACGCAGCATGTGTAACTTTGGTGAGGGCGTAATTAGGTGCACTATTGTAGAATCATACTTTGACCACACTATTTACAATCCTGCTTTTATGTTTCATAGAGTTATCTCTTAACAATGATAAATAGTAAGACTTATACTACATGTGGTTATCATGAGTGACCAGTTGGCCAAAGTGTTGTTTATTACAAGAACAAAATATAGGTCAAATGATAAGACACTCACTACTCCGGACGTCGAACCAAGGTAAGGAAGGGACCTATAGGCCCTCAAAAAGGTGTCTCTCTTATCTGAGTAACTGCCTACCAGGGATATGGACATGTAACCAAGACACTGACCTTTGTGCTTTGACTGTGTTACATTGTAGCAGTATCAAATCAGTGTTCAACGCTTGGTTGGATAGATTGGAATGTAACATATCAGTGCAAGTTTTATCCTTCTAATTTGCTCATGTGCTCACTCGGACATAATCGTTTGCTGTCCTCTAGAAATCGTTCAATAATACGGCCTCGGAGGCCAATGTTGTGCAGATCTATCAAAATATCACAACAGGTTGCTGAAGAGCTATTCTAACCAGCATCTTGACGGGTTCTTTTGGTTATGAGCACAAAACGTTTTAGTTTAGGTTGCATATTCATCCAGGTTTACAACAGTGTACCAGGTCTTGAAATATAGATGCACGATTGATCAGCTTCTTGTTTATCGCCACATATGAATGACAATGGCCTGTAAAAAAACGAATCTGAACAAGACAATCCAGTGTTCAATTTTATATGCTTTGTGTGTTTGTTTGTTGCTTAACGCCGCACTCAGCAATATTCCAGCTATATGACGGAGGTCTGTAAATAATCGAGTAGCCAATCCAGTAACTGACATCATGAGCATCGGTCCAGGCAATTGGAATACGATGACATGGATCAATCAAGTCAGCGAGTCGGACCACCCGACCCCGTTATTCGCCTCTTACGACAAGCGTAATCGCCTTTTACGGCAAGCATAGGTTGCTGAAGACCTATTCTACCCCGGATCTTCACGGGTCCCATATGTTATGCAACGATTAACGAAGTTGTGCGATCCACGAAGTCGCCTCTTATGACCAGTATACGTTGAAAAGTACCCATTACACCCAGACTCACCACATAGCGAAACGTTTCCGGTTTGAAAGTAACATCCGAACATACTTTAAAAAGTGGACTTTTTATGAAAATAATCAAAGTCACCTCGGAAACAGTGCCGCATTATTGTGACTTATTCATGTCAATTGTCTGCTTCCCAGCAGGATTTTCCCCACTGCTTCTGTCTCTGGTTAAGCTAGTTAACATCTCCAAGGTACAAAATTGTTGGGTTTATAATTGCTTTGAATAAATGTAGCGTGTGTGCCCTCTCGAACGATCATTATTATCCCCTGTTACGAAGTAGGTGAGAGGAGGTGAAATTGGGTTTAACGTCCAAGATTATTGCACTTATATAGCGACGTGCATGCACGTGTGTGACTGCTTGTCCTAGTCCGGACTGATGCCGATTTATAGTGCTAGCTCACTGAGATACCATGCCGCAGTTTAACATGAATACCCCACTCAGACACAGAATACTGACTCCGAGCCGACAAGTCCTTGTTTTAGCCCCTTAATGCCGAGCGCCAGACAGAGTAACAACAAGTACCATCTTTAAACGTGTTTGGGTATGGCGCTGCCGGGGATCGAACCCCGGACCTTCCGCTCTCCGGGCGGACGCTCTACCACTAGACCACGGAGGCGGTGTTATTACGAAGTAGGGCGGGGGATATATGAACGGGGTTCTTCCGTCCGTCCGCTTCTCAAATGGGACACATTTTCTAAAAAAATTATTTAAGTCAGAGAAATGACATTTTACACACTGATTTTACTGGTATTGATCTCAAATGAGTTCGAAAATTGGCGTCGGTCACTAAAAGAAAAATTCCTGGAGTTCATAAAAGATAAACACGAACAAAAGCTCTTTCCATACGTTTATCTCAAAGCAGAAATACATCCTGCAAACTCGGAGTTGGGACACGAGAGGTTTACCACAGTCAGTGAGGTTTCTAAAGTATTGGCCCCATCAAATGATTGTATGTTCAATTTGAGTAAAATGTCGGTGGACAACCAAAATATCTGCTGCACACATTTTGTGATACGTTAATACATTTTCAGTAATGAAGATGGTGCAGTAAATTATTAGGAGAAATCACTGCGTAGTAATAACAACAGAGGGTATCATTTTGTGTTCGTTACAGAACGTTGAAACGTTATTCAAGGGTGAGTAGGTGAGTGAGTTGGGTTTCAATCCGCTTTTAACAGTATGCCAGATATATGGCGGCGTTTCAGCTTAACATGGGAGGATTGGTTGGTTTGTTGTTTAACGCCACACTCAGCAATATTCCAGCTATATGACGGCGGCCTGTAAATAATCCAGTCTGGTCCAGACAATCCAGTGATTAATATCATGAGCATCGATCCACGCAATTGGGATCGATGAAATGCATCAACCAAGTCAGCGAGCCTTAATGGGTGAGGAAAGCCTCAGACGTTTACCACTTCGGTGAAACCCACGAGCAAGCATAATGAGGGCGAACCGGGATTCGAACCCACAACATATGTTTCTGGCGTGCCCAAGGGACCCGTGACCCCCCCCCCCCCCCCTTCTCCTTATTCAAGAACAAGGTCGTCGTTTACATACCAATAAATTGGCGTTATCCCTATAATCACTACATTAATGTACTCGATGTTGAACAACCCGGATCTGAAAGTTGGCCAGGAAACTCCAATTGGTTCGAAAATCAACACTGTGCAACCTTGAGGATTATACCACCACGCAGCGTTCTTTGCAAGGGCACATCCATTGATATCGTTGTCGTGAGTTCCGAATCGTTGTCCATTCAAGTCTTTGGTGGTATCTCCCGCACCTCCGAATCCATCCAGATAGTCATCGGTTTCTGCGTCAAATGAGTCCCAGTACCACGCATAGCCTTCTGATTCTGAGGTGACTCTGAAGTTTCTGTACCACACCTTTCCGTAAGGTTTCCCTATCGGATACAAATCTACAAACATATCATACCGTCCCTGATTAGTTAACTGGTGTACGTTTTCTAACCCTATGAAAAAATATTGCGTTGGAGGAATACTTGGCAGAATACCATGTTTCATGTCATGCCATGCGTGTGTTTCGTTCACTGTTATGCTTGAGAGGAAAAACGTCAGTAGAGTGTAGTTAGTACCAGGATCATTACAAGCCCACTGAAAATGGTTCAGAGATCCCAAAGGCTGGATGGTGTATATCTGGTTTTCGAGTGACGTCTCCATGCAGTCTGTATTGAAAATACACACATTATCGTAAAGTCATTAATCAAACAAGGTGGTCTCAACACATTTCTTGCCATTATTAGCCATTGAAACAAATCTTTAAAAGTGCAATACAAAAATATATCCTATCATCTCAACGGTTAATAGGTTAATACAATATTGTTAACATAAGATAAAACATAGACGAGGTTTTCCTTGGTAGTATACGTCAAATGTCATTTGGCTGCTCAACTGGTTTGCCACATTTGTGAGGAAGAAACCGTTTGAACTGAAATGACACTGAGTGAGTGATTGAGGTTGTGAGTGAATTGGTTTTAGCGCCGTTTTGTACTCCAGTTATGCCACAGCGTATTAAAAAAACCAAAGTGATGCAGGTTTCAGAGCTAATGTGTATATACTGTATCAAAGAAAAATACATTAACTAGCAATATTTGACGTGCAATTTTAAAACTAGTTTTGGCTATAGGTCGACAGCAAGAAAATCCCAATTAAAGTCAAGTCCCCACCCTTGCTTAGTTAGGCTGGAATTTCTAGACACGATCGTAGCGCTATTACGAGTTACGTCCCTTCTATGTCACTCCAACTGGTTGGTTTGTTGGTTTGTTGTTAAACGCCGCACTCAGCAATATTCCAGCTATATGACGGCGGTCTGTAGATTATCGAGTTCGGCAAGGTAGACAATGGGCTTTCATAGACAGTGGAAGATGCTATATGTTCAATAATATCTAACATAAAACATACTAACATTACTTCTTTCATGAAGCAAAACTGCTTAAAAATAATGCAAGCGCAATTTCCCTCTACTCTCATCATATTCGGGGGCACGGATGTTGATGTTTGATATAGGTCAAAGCTGTTAGGATAGCTTTGGCCCAAGCCGTAAATATAGAACTAGTATCTGGTATTCTTCGGGAGAGAGTTCTGGATCCAAGGATGGTGGCACTAGTAACTTTGCAACCATCCTTGGACCCCGTCTGTAAATATGGACCTGTGAGAATTATGTCATTTCAAAGTGTCTCATCATATCATCCTATTAGTCTGGACCACTCTATCTCCACCACTTACACCGTACAGCGATTCCAAACCATCTATTAAAAGTTATACTCGGGATCTCATGCAAAAGAGGTGGGACACTCAGGTAGGAAGCAATACATTTCACGAATTAAAACCAACAATCGGTCATACCTTCTTGGGTTGTCCGTCAAGACATGACGAGGTCGTGTTACGACGATGTCGGTGTCGTATTGGCCTCAGTCAGTTTACACACGAATATCTACTTAAGACAGATAAGGACGAACCTCCGAAGTATATCCCTTGTGGTGAAAGGTTCACCGTCAAACATATATTGCTTGTCTGGTGGGCTTCCCGAGGAATTCACATTATCAAAGTGTAAATCTGAAAGATCTCTTTTCCCGTCAGCGGTCATCTTATTATAAGACTCCCTTCCTCTGTCGACACAGGGTCGCAGCCCTCAGCAAACAGGCCGCCCAATTTGTTCGCCTTTCACGACCAGCAATGGGGTGCAGAGGACACATTCCTGTTTTTCTACTCCTGGTCCCGAAGGAGATCAGGTTTTAGAGTTAAGTCAAAACTGATAATACTGATGCATGGTTTGGGCAGATTTCTTCCTCAGCTTACATACTGTTCTTTTATGATATGTCATTTATACTAAGTTCTTTTATACGAAAATTAATGTGATGATGCTTACATATAATGTTTGTTATTTGAGGCCTTGTCAGTGGGAACAACTACAAACTTTTCATTGAGGGCAGCCAGACTTTGGATGACAGCTGGCTGGAAAGAATGGGTTAATTCCAATTCCGTTTACTCTTTTAAGGGTTGTGCACTTAATTGACAACGCTTCGCACTTATATAACCCATTCTGAAAGACATTCAACATGTTCCTCTTCTCTTTTGGCCCATTATTGGGCATATTCTTTGACAGCATCCATACTTATTTTAAAGTTGTGATCCAAATTGGTTGGAGGTTGCTCACTGTATTTGTTTAGGTTGTTTACCTTACTTAAAGCTAAACAAAATTAGTTAACAGGATAACAAATCATGGCAATTTGACATGACCCAGATAATTAGAATGAACACTACAGTCAGGTAGATAGGTTCAAGGTACCTTGTGAATGCTAATATTGTTTCATCTGCTCGACGAGAAGCCCTGTAGGAGTAGCTGTTAATTGTCTTGAATTTATTTACCCGAATTTATTAACTCTTTCCCGACGACATTGCAAATTATTGACAGTGTAAGTAAACGGTAGTAAACAGGTTTGGCAATTTCGATGCTTTTCACGAGTAGCAAAGGGGTGCTCGAGACGGGGTGTTTCAAATGTAAACAATATCACTAGGGTACATACCTCTTGCGTACCTTTGACAGTAATCACCATGGAAACCTTTAACACAGTGACAGGACCTGTTCTGAGGAAAGAAAGTCCCCCCATTCTCACATGGATCCACCTGTGTAAGAGTGAAGCATTGAATCAAATACATGGCATCTAAATCTACAACCAAACGGTCGAACATAACATAGCATAAATATTGTTGGGATAGGGAAATGCTTTTGGCTAAACTGGTTTAAAAATAGTTCATAAGTGTTAACTGTGAATCAACTTGACAAAAGTTGGAAACTTAACCGGCAATGTTTCAGTCATAGTGTGACGAACATCTTTAACAATTACGACATGTGAAATCGGTTTTCGAGGGACAATACAACAGCTAACAATACATCACATATTCGTTTTGAACGTTTCACAACATTTAAACGAGGAAACCATTATTTCAGTAACACAGGCTGTAGTTTCTCAGCAACCAAAGCAAGCAGGATTTACACCATCCCCACAGCTGCGGGCGCTCGTTGGCAGTTATAGATGGTACATAGAATTTGACTAATATACAACGATTTAAACATAGATTGGTAAATAGAAACAATCTTCAAATGATATTGTCATACGACATCCTCTCAGATGGAACGCTAATTTTACACTACTTTAACTCCCCATCGAGGGATATCCAATGACAATCTCAGTTAAACATGAAATACGTGAGTGAGTGCGGCGGCTGTGAACAATACTTGCCAATATTAAGAACTGCTCAGGAATGAGATGGCTTTAAAGACTGGTCGATGATAGTTACATTGATTATGATAGGAAAATAATAAACTACTTTTGACGTGAAACGTTATCATACACTTTCATTTCTGTTCTAAATGAGAGCTTATATTAATGAAAAGATCCTTTGGAGATGAAATTTTGAAATATTTATCCATTGTCATGGCAAGTTCAACATAGTAAAGCAAAACATGCTTTAATGATTCTGTGAGTGAGTGAGTTAAAATGTAACGTCGCATCGGCATTATTTCAGCCATACAGCTACGAGAACAAGTTGATGAACACAAATGAGTGGTGAATATAACGTTATATTTAAAAACAAATTTGTCAAACATATTTGGGAATAATATCATTCATACAGTTTAAAACGGACTAATCTCACAAGTGATAAATATTTCAAAGTAGCATTTACAAAATATATATTTTCAACTCAACAACATTCTGTTATAAGTTGTCATTAGTTCACATCTTAATTTGATAGACATTCACTGATAACATGTGCACTTTTAATTTGAGGGAATAGAATAAGAAACTAAGATTGTTAGTGGCTGACCCATCAAAAGGACAAACCGACATAACAGTCCCCCACTAGAGGTCTTTTTGAAGACCACACTATTAAATGTGTGTTATTCGTACTACTGTCTTGATCGTAGAAAACAGGTTTATCTTAATTTTCGGCGTAATTTGTGAACAACCGCCCAAAAAATAGCCAGAAGAGGGATAATGTAATTCAGGCTTGGGTTCATGCAGGTAGAAAAGGTCCCTGTGATACCTGGCATGATGGTAGTGCCTTGGTTATTGGCAATCTATGTAGGTCATTTCTTAATAGTCCCACACTAGTTTTATATACATACCTGTGATAAGTTCTATAACTCATACTGGTCACGATGTGGCTGAAATACTGAAGTGACTTTAAGTTTGAACTTCCTCACCAGGTTTATTTAACACCCATCTCAATCCGAAAAACAAAGGATAATAACTCACAACAGATGTTTGAGTACAGTCATCATTCATAGCAAGCCCGGAACAGCTTCCTTCAGCATAAAACCCACTCAGCTGACACGTGTAGCCACCATTGGTCTTGCAGTAGGAGGCTGAGAGACAGTCGGGGTCATTTAAGCAGATGACAGAACACTCTATCCTGCTACGTGCTGGTGTGGTCATTATGAGACTGCTGTTGGATTTTGAGGATTGGCAGTTCATGAAAGGTACACGTCTCCTTTTCGCGAGAACGACAAATGGACAAACAGCTAGTATCAACAGGTACGCCATAAGGATCTTCATTCTTTGTTGCGGTCGGGTGGGACGCCGTCTCTCTGTAATGAATATACAAAACAGTTACCTCAATGACACCATAATGTCTACATGGAACTCCTGGATTGCGTACAAGAAGTTGATTGCCCCCATATAAATGTGGATAATTCTATAAAAAGAGGTGAATATTTCAAAGCATCATATTCGAAAGCTCTTTTTTACAAAACCAATTGTTAGCACTAATTCACAAAAAGACATAAAAATACTTTTTGAAGAAATTTGATTGATTTACATGTTTTTACTAAGATGATATAGAAAATTATTATAGACATGACAGACTAAATTTCCATGTTATTCAAAGTATTTGCATAACCTGCCAGATACTTTTTTTTATATATTTGTAAACAGGATTACATTCGCCTAAACACGCAGACTTTCAATCAATCAACTGGGGAAGCGGAGCTTCAGCAAGTTAAAATAGAGTCCAGCTATAGTTTCGTTGCCTAACTTTAATTACTGGCGATTTACAGTCAGGGTTTTATATTGTGTTTCTTAAACGTCACTAATGTCAGAAACTCAAAAACACAAAAAACACCAAGATAACGGCAAATGACTTCCCTTCCAATAAGTTTAAACGTCATAATTATTCAGCAAAATTTATTCCCTGAAACAGAACTATTATCTTACCTGTTCCCGACAAGTGCGTTGTGAGTACAGGATACCTGCTTGAAAGAAAATATATATGGTTGTGTTTACTCGCTAGAAGATTTCGCTTTGAAAAAATTCAATCGATTAAATAATTTACTAAAAAGGCGACAGCTGACAATATGACAACAAGGAGTGGTTGCCACAACACATAACATGTCATTGCATAACTTTATGGATTCTGTAAATTTACTTTGGTACGCAGTTCATACCAATAACAAATGTCTAATAAATATTTTTAATCAAAATGTGAGTGAGTTCAAATTTATTGTCATGCCTTGAACATTTATAAAGTAATAACGTACAAACAATTATCGACAATAACTAGATTATCAAAGATGTCCAAAGATGAAATTATTATTTGAGCATTTATAAGGTATTACTATTATTTGACAGTACAATAAAAGACTGGACTAAAGATCTTCATCAGCCAAAGGCAGATCATCATGATAGGGACCGTGGGGACTTACGGTACCTCTGCTACACTGTCCCCTAGCAGGATTTACACACCCGGCTAGCTGCTCGCGAGTTTATGCAATATGGGCCAATGAGGAAAATAAATACATACATAACGATTATAACCAGTGGTATATGGTCTTACGATACTCGCTTATGGGGAACAATACTTTTTCACTACTTCAACCCCCGCCGAGTGCATGTGAACATGTGAACAATATCGCAGATTCAGATTTACATAGAATATGAGTTAACGTTTGAGACAAAAGTAAATTCTTACCGCCGGCACACCGAACGAAACACACGATTTCTGTTTACTAAAAACATTCTACACAATGTCATGCTTAGTGTATAACATGTGTTTTATGTTTACTAGGTTTATATGTTTACTGTAGAACCTTATTGCCTCGTCAGAATCAATCAAAATGGAGAACCTGACACGGTTTCTATTCAATTATTTCGTTTGGTTTCCATTGTCGCAAGCTCCGACGTTCATACAGTTTGTGCTCTCACTCTATGAGGGTTCATACACAAACTAAAGTTCAATTCTTAAATAAAACACTGCAGGGATAAATACGTCACGAGGGAGCAGCCCCCGAGTTGTTAATTCTGGCTACAGTGTTTAAACGAGTCGTTTATTGATTATATGAAATATCAACATTTTGTACAGCCTCTTTAGGGAGATTATTTAAATGTACAAGCTTTAAACATTTTCCCGTATTAAAATAATGATGGCTCCCTCAATACAACCCGACCTCGCTAATGTCGGACAAGTACATTTTATACACAGAGGGGCTACACTTGATATTTACCGGATATTTTCACATTTTCACCTCGATTATCTGGACCTGTTATCTCCGAATACGGATTGTCATATCTCTTCCACTTTTGAATTCGATCGGTTGGCCTTTGCGTTCATCTGCGTTGCCCAGCTACATATGTGAGCTACAACACACGAGACACTTCCCTCTACAATATAACGCTGTCCAGTTTACGACGTCATCAAGTTGCGAGCGCATGTTCGAATCGCCAGAAGTGACGTCACAATGGAACAATGGTTTATCGTGAAATAACCCACGCAGCGTTCTCCAATGTTCTCTGCGATTTATCACGTGACTATGTCACATATGCATATCAATATTTACAGCAGCGTTTATCAAGTGTATGTGTTTGTTAAAATATTATTGTGATGACAACATATCCAGATGAGCTCTGTTTTTGCTCAAAATTATCCGCCATGAATCTAATGTGACATGTGGATTCAGTTGTATGAAGGGCTGGTTGAGCGAAGTTCATTCCCACTACAAACAAATGTATGCTCAACCATGAATATTTAATTTGTTGATGCAGATTGTGACTCGTGTTCGCTGCTATATGGCATTTGAACTCACAACCCAAAAGTGTCTGAAAGTATCACTCAGTATTTGATAAAAAGGTCAAAGTCTTTTTCATGTTAATGATGTTATTGTCATTTGATTCAAATATTGAATATTTAGTGTTGAACCTTGTCATATTCAAGAACTCGACACCAGGACGAAGGCGAAAGATGACATTTTTCCAATAACATCCAAAGGACCTCAAACATATTTTGTGTAATCATGCCTTAAGCAGATGTATTTGCGTACCTGTTTGCGTCCAATGCATAGTGATCAGGGCACTCTGAGTTCGCAAAATGTTTAAAATATTAGTGAGTGTGAGTGAGTTAAAATTGATTTCAGCCATATAGCGACGAGACCAAGTTAATACAAATACTGAGTGATACAATTTAGTTATTTATGCAATAACTGGCGATCAGTCAATAAAAAAAACGTTTATGAAACAAATTTTGGCATTCTCTATTCAAAAACAATTCATGAAACATATTTGAGCATAACAATATCATTAAATGTTTAAAATATTAACTGTTTATTTCCTTCATTAATTAGTATTTCACCAAAGCTCAAAATGAAACATTTGGCACATATCTAATTTTCATCCTTGGTATACAGATGACGAGAAAACATACCGCCTCAAGCGTATCTAATATGGATTGATTTTGTTGCAACACTGTCAAGTGTAAACAAATTACACGTCAAGGTATGAATTCTGGTCTCACCTAGCCCACTTATATACACAATATGGTGTTGACGCACGCCATACCTCATATAAATGGTGAAACAGTTTGTTTGATTTCAAAATAAGTCGACGACATGAACAATGTCACTTTCATTTAAATTTGGAGTTCTTGATTATCTTCACAAAATCTGACGGGGTACAGACTATGTTAGTACAAATATTAAGACAGTTCTCATCGCACATATTTATAAGTAATAACAGTCTGCTACGAAATATTTGTCTTTGCCTTGGGCTACACACACAAAAATACGTACGTCCATTCATATCTCTGTATATTATTATATAATGTCTACACAAACATTGTAATTATTTAACATTAAAAATGTTACTATTTTCCTAAACATTTCAAATTGTATAGAACATAGTACCCCGTAAGAACCACATTACCTGAAAGCTTGAAACAGTGTCAGTTAATTTTTAAATGTTGTGTCAACAATAATAATCATTTCAGTATTCACGCGTGGAAACACATAACCAGCAAGCAACACATCTGTATTAGTTTTATCACGACTGCCACCAGGAAAATATTGCACGAATCTATTTCGATAAGTTGAGCAATATTAAATGTTATCCAAACTCGGTGATTCAAATTCGTGCATATAAATGTAAAAAACAGAAATAATAAATTATTGACAACACGAGTGAGAGAGGTTTGCTGGTTTATACTTACTGTGTCTCTATATCTTAATTCCAACCCCATATGAGACGGCACATAATCATTTTAATCCCACCATATTCAGGACTTAAACTTATGCATTTCATCTACATGGTAGTCACATCTTGCATATAACATATACAGTCACGACACAGTCACAATGCAACAGTCACAGCAGTGGAAGGTCACCCTGCAAAATTTTAAACTACAACGATGACAGCCACATTTGCTGCTTAAGTCGAATTTGTTTTGCATGATATTGAGGTTTTAAAAGTACATGTACCATCATATCTAAGAAACAAGTTCAACGATTTCTCGATATATAATTATCAATGATGACGTTCTTTCAAAACAAAACCATTAAAGTCACCTAAAAAAACTAACCCACCTAACCCACTTCTACCTGCTTTGTTTGTTTCTTTCTTGTTTAACGTCGAAATGTTAAATATTACTTTGTGAGTCATAACCAACCGTTCCAGTGGTTGACATGAGAATGAGCGGTGTTCTAGTAGTCCTTGTGCTTGATTAATTATTACTTTGCAATCGTTTTGTTTCGAATATCACAGCCCAAAGTCAACAGAGAGAAATGAATGAATATGGCATAGATGTATCATATCCTTGTACTTTTACACCGATAATCAGACTTCCCTATTCGTTCACAATGGAACCATCATTAGTTTCAGTTTCCGTTCTTAATAGTTCCTTACTTGGCCTATGGTATCAAAGCAATACTGCTGCTTTTTCTGAAAATTTAGTTTGAGACTGATAGGAATAATCCAAAGGAAAAAATTAATGTTCTGTTTCGTGTGTTCCAATGAGCCTTCGGGCATTTCTACTGTGTTTCCTAGCAAAATGAGGAAACAATCCTCGCATGTTTTCTTGTTAATAGTGGTTTGCATTGCAAAGACAAGCAGCACAATAATTATATTGATGAAATTGGACAGATACGAGTGGACGGTTACGGAATGTCAGCATAATCGTCGTATTCAACAGACATTTGTACAGTCTTAACTTTGTTCCATGCTTCTCCAGGATGGCCTGAATAACAGTGCACAGGGGTACTATTTATTCTCGGTACTTTCAGTTTTGTTCGAGGCCAATAGAATATGAAGAAAATGATTTTCTCTTAACGCTTATTAACTTCGACCTTATTTCACGTCAGACTTTCTTTAACCTACACATGGTTTCCTCATAATTCAATATTTCAGTTTATGACCACCATTAACACCTTGTTGATAGTTAAGTTTGGTTTAATCCTACTTCATAGGCTAAAGGTTGGTTGGTTATTTAACGCCGCACTCAGCAATATTCCAGTTATATGACGGCGGACTGTAAATAATCGAGACTGTACTAGACAATCAGGTGATTAATATCATGAACACGCAATTGGGATCGATGACATGCATCAACCAAGTCACCGCACCTGACCACCCGATCCCGATCCCGTTAGTCGCCTTTTACAAGTATAGTCGCCTTTAACGTAAAGCATGGGTTGCTGAAGACCTATTCTATAGACCAAAGGGAAAAAGGATTTATTATTATTATTATTATTATTATTATTATTATTATTATTATAAACATTTCACGAGTGTAATTAATTATTTTTTTCACAAATGCTTGGTCAAATGCAATTTATGAACCGTCAATCATTTAGAATTTCGAAAACGAACAATTCTTTATGTGATCCGTGGACATGGGGGGCCAGGTGTCTTGGGCGCAGCGAATCGCTCTGCAGAGTTGCGTCCCTTAGGCATGAAATAAATCTATGGTTATGGGTTCAAATGATTTTGTTTCTAGGTTTGTCAGCGCTATACTCGTGCTCGTGGGCGTAAGTTTAGGGCGAAGTGGTAAACGTCTGAGATCTGCATCACTTCGGGCTATCCTCTACATAAAGCTGACATGCCGTGATATAACTGTAATACCGTTGAAAGCGGCGTTAAACTCAACTCACTCACTCACTATTTATGTGATCATTATTTGACACATTCTTATACAAATGGCACAAGCCCTCTGATGTCTTTATGATCCTCATGTATGAAACCAAAAGTAGTATTAATTCCAAACTGTCGCTGACACTGTCCTAGAAAATATAACATTAACTACCATGCCATACAAGATCAAAACGAATATTCGTTTCACCGCTTCAACAGCTTAATCAGGAAACGATCAAAGATGAAAGAACATACCAGATGGTATGTCGATGTTGTTTTCTTCTATTCCCTGTCCCTTCTTCACTTCTTTGATTCGTTAAGAGACCTGCCGAGAGGAGGGCGATGACTTCGTTACTGCCTTGACAACCTAATACCGTTCAGTATAAAAATGGAATCAATGATTTTAAGCCTGGCATAGTGTGTTTTAGTAGGTGAGGAAAAGTAAAGCCAAAGACGATTGAGACATTCTTCTTAAGTATCTGCTGTCGTTAAAGTGGACGGTAAGTCAAAGGAAGATATTCAAGAGGAATAGGTGGAATATGTATTTTTCCTATACTTGTCATCATAAGAGCCCATACGTAGCAGGACCGCCTCCGTGGTCTAATGGTCGAGCGTCCGCCCGGAGAGCGGAAGGTCCGGGGTTCGATCCCCAGCCGCGTCATACCAAAAGACGCTAAAAGATGGTCCTTGCTGTTACCCCGTCTGGCGCTCGACATTAAGGGGCTAAAACAAGGACTGGTCGGCTCGGAGTCAGTATACTGTGTCTGAGTTGGGTATTCATGTTAAACTGGGGCATGGTATCTCAGTGGGCTAGCACTATAAATCGGCATCAGTCCGGACTAGTACAAGCAGCCACACACACACATACACGTGCATGGACGTCGCTATATAAGTGCAATAATCTTGGACGCGACGTTAAACCCCATTTCACCTCACCTCACGTGATACTCAAACAGCATTTGAAATAATTCATTCATATTATTTTGTGAGAAAACACCATCTTTGTCAATAAACCATCCAGATGCCATGCAAACTGTTTTAACAGTTGTATTTGTCACGATATAGCTATAATATTGCCGATGTGACCATAAATATTAACTCACTCACTTTAACAGTCGCAATATGGCTGTGATTTTCAAACTAAACCAACACCTTCAATATGGTCGAAATAAGTCAAATGCAAATTATGATTTGAATTAATCAACAAAAAGTTCGAAGTTTGTTATTTTAACTAAATTACCATTGCAGGGATTGCTTGAGAAACAATGAAGTTTCTACCCTCATCCTTGCTGATACTAGCTGTGTTTCCTTTGGTCGTTGTCGCGAAAAGAAGACGTGTGCCTTTCATGAATTGCCCATCAACAAAATCAAGCAGTGGTATTGTGACGGTCAAACCAGCCCGAAGCAGAATCGAGTGTTCTGTTATCTGTCTGAATGACCCGGAGTGTCTCTCCGCCTCTTACTGCAAGTCTGGCGATGGGTACAGTTGTCAGCTGAGTCAGATGTATTTGGCTGGCGGATGTTCCGGGCTTCCGGCTAATGGCGACTGTACCCAGACATCTATTGTAAGTTTTTTTTTAGTTTCTTTTGATGGGCTTAGCCCTAGCACTGACAAATGAACACACCAACACATACGACAAAGCAGTAAGGGTATCTCATACCTCCCAACACCTAAACAATTATCATTTGAAGTTCATCAGAAAACATGAATATAGTGTTTGAGTGAATAATGCTATAGCAAGCAACAGCGACATTGCAGCTATTCACGTGCTTTGTGCTGCTACCAGTAATAACAGCATATTCTTGCAACGAACAGAAGATGATGTCATAACTATCTTCAGTTAGTCAGGTTATACATACAGTTAATCTCTTTTATGAATACATCATTGGATATGTATGTATGATCTTGTATCAATAATACCAGAAAGTGAAAACAGTAAACCTTTTTAGTAGAATCCTGCTAAGGTTGTCAATCATAATCGCAACTACCACCTGATCTGTTCCCAGATCAATCGGTGTAAATATCAGCCTGTACAACGTATTGCAATTTAAGCCGCTGTTAAGATTTGTTCTTGTTTAGTAGTTTTTACAGCCAAGGAGTGTTAGCATTCAGGGAAGATTTAGTATCAGTTCTCTGTCAACTCTTTAAGGGAGTAACATGTATCACTGGTATATTATGACAGTTCTATACAATAAATGCGACTGATTATAACTGACTTTTTCGTTTTACCATGGAAGCTGTTTGTGGCATCTTGACATCAAGCGACTGTAAAGTGTTGGCCACCACACATAGAAGTATGAACATTTGTCAACCAAGCATACCTGCTGCAAGAAAACGGGGGAACGTTCTTCCACGAGAACAGGACCTGTCACTGCGTTGATGGCTTCATTGGGGACTACTGTCATAGGCGCTATCGGGGTACGTACTGTAACATCAATAAAAAAAAACTAATCTATGTGTTTCAAAAGGCCAACAAAATATGATTCTCACAGATCCATTGTTTCTAACGGATCCAATGATGGTAGCGCCATTCCACTGTCACTGGATCCAAAACCAATACATCCAGAATCCATTATACGTGATTTTCTTTGGTTTTGTTTGTTTGTCTGTGTTCAGTGTCGCAATATTCAGCTTTATGACGGAGGTGTGTTGTGGAAACACCCGAGTCTGGAGCAGACAATCAACAAGTTCATGCTGAGTGTCTGAATGGGTAGTCAGGTGATCTGATATTTGGAGTTCACACTCCTGGGAACGGACAAAAAAACTTCACACAATGTGAAATTGTGAAATTGATCGTGTGAACTTTGGCCGGAACTACTTTACGGGGTTTCCCCGTATTCTCGATCGGTGTTTACGATCAACTCGTTTTCCGATTTTCTTTTTAATCCCTGCATCTATCTAATATAATTAAGTTAGTATTAGTTGTTGTAGAACAACAACAACACTTGACTACTTGTTTTACCGATTGGTCATCGGAGACGAGAATATATCCGTAGACGGAATTTCTTTTCCGATTTCTGAGTTGGCCGGCCTTCTCCGTGCATTCTAGGCCGTGAAGCGGCGGCACAGGAGGAATGTCGGGGCACAGAAATGAAGCTGTACAGTAGGTCCATCTCAGGTGAAACACTCAAGAAACACCAGCTAAGCAAAATATCATAGCACACACGACAAATCCGGATCCCAAACTAAAATGTAACACACCCTGACGTTGAAAATTAACAAAAAACACCCAAGTTTCACTCCGTTCAATCCCCATCAGTCCATTCCATATCGTCCGAATGGTTTGCGATTATCCGAAACAAGCAACACATTCATAAATCGGTGATATTCCCAATTTGCTATGGCCATGAGAGAGTTCACGCTCGGGGATGTTTTCCATAACTGCTCCATAAACTTCATTTTCAAAAGCAGTAAGTATAAATTTCATCCTCATGCTCCCGTTCGACTCGAAATGTACCTCTTTACAAACTTATGTGACGTCATATATAAATCCGTGCTTAAAGGTTGACCTCGCCTCGGTGTGTCGAGGTCATGTTTATATTTTTGTTCACTTTCCTGTAACCTGTTTTTAAGTTTTGATTTATCCCAAATATTGTTTGTTAATTTGTTCAGAGAATGAAATTATGTTGACAGATTTCTAGATGATGTTGTGTTTTTCGGCGAAACCAGATGACTTCAAATTTAAGCAAACATTGTTACGATATTATTCCCCGAGACCGGTAAACTACAATGTATGAAATTATAACAACGTCAGTTTGGATGGGTTCAAGCTCGGAGGTTCACACAGTTTAACAAGCTCTTTTAAATCGTTCACACTTCAATGAACCCATCCAAACTGACGTTCAATTCTGAATATCATGGAAAATGAAGCGACAACACACTTTACATATTCAACTCGCTCTTCCCTCAATCGCTTATATTTACCAATTTGAATTATGATGAGAGAGCGTGGTTTGACTAATGTGGAGGCTCTTTATAATAGAACTTTTTGTGCACTTTTGCACACATTTATTTCTCTGATGATCCTCTTGTGAAGCATGTCAAACCTCATGATGAAAACAAGACATTCCACAGTTTTTGTAAACGAGCCAAGCATGTGGGACATAATATCAATGTCAGTGTTGATTATGTTGATGGTTCTGTACTGCTGGACGGTACAGAAATGAGTGTCAACCAAGCGAAGTGCCATATCAAATCGGCTTTTCAAGGAGGGGCTTTCTGAACGACCACTGCATCGAGTTTATGTGCAGTGTGTTTAGAAGTAAAACAGCCCTGAAGAGTCCTTCGCTTGGATGAGGTCGGCTGGCCTGAAAAGTGAAACAGAAGGCTTTCTATTTGCTGCTCAGGACCAGTCACTTCACACTCAAAACCGTCAACCTGTGATTTTGCATCAACATGTAAATATGAAATGTAGATTGTGTAATAAATTTAATCAGAATGTCCAACACATTGTCAGTGGATGCCCAGCTTTGGCACAAACACAGTATCTTAAGCGATATGTTGGCGTGGCACGATTATTTTATTACCGGCTTCGCAACGCTTGTGGTTTTGACACAGATGTCTATCCGTGGTGCGAGCCAGAATATGTAAAGGGCGTTATGGAAAATGATAAATACAACATTCTTTTGAATAGGCCCGTATACAGCCTCAGACGTTACAGGCAACAAACCTGATCTTGTCCTTTTTGACAAATTCAATGAAACCATTAATATCATTGCATTTTCTGTCCCTTTTGACACTAATGTGATTGACAAGATTCAGAAAAACATGGCAAATATGCAGAACTCGCTTTCGCAATTTCACGCTTGCATCCCTAGTGCCAAGTTGTGCGACTCCAAATTGTTCTCGGTGCCTTAATTTGGTAGCTCCCAATCTGTTGACTGAGATTTGGAGTGTACCCGGGTTTTACGACAGGAATACAGCCCTTCTGACGATCTGGATAATGTACATGATGTATTAGTCTGCATTGGAGCCTTCACATGTTCCGAGAACTGAGTGGCTTCGACTTTTCTGGGAGAAATCCTATTCGTTGTCTGGGCTGCGTGCAGAGGGGGCAAGGGCCCTGCGCTGATGGTTATTGGAAACTAGGAATCTTTGTTCTACCAAACACTTACCTTTCAACAATACGGCGGTTGTATTTTTCAATCCTAGTTGAACCGGATAACCGTTATGGCGGAATGATCCAGGGGTGGTTAGCTCAAGCATAGACACAAATAGCAATATTAGCTTTATAAATCCATAACATACACAATTTGGAGGTCATGGTCACTAGTTGGCCCATGAGTCACTGCCGATTGTTAGAACTGGGCCCATACTACCACGATGCTATTGGTTTGTTGGATCAAGGATCACTGATTCTAGTTCCAGTGCCATGGCAAACAGACTGCCAAATTTGGTCCCTGCGGGGCCGATCAACTAATAATCTTATTTCCATAAGTTCAATATTTTTCGAATATCAGAAATGTTCCAGAGATGGCCGGGGATGCGACGTTGTGCAAGGTGCAATGCTTTCCTTTGTTCCATCCCATGTCTGAAACCTATGATCTTGGCTTCGAATCCCTTATTAACACTTATTATGTTTCTACAATGGTCAACACCTCTGTGCCTGTAGGTTTCTCAAATTAGTAACGTCTTTCCACAATATACTCAGCAAGAATATCATGCAAAAGTGATCTTATATGTAGATTTTATATATCGTATGAATAATTGTTCCAAATCGGCACACATCATTGTCATTGATCAAAGTTTCATGGAACAGTAGATTTTCAAGGTGAAGGTTTTCTGCTCTCAGTATCTGGTATGGCCACCATTAGAGTCCAAGACTTACTAGTATCGTTGTCCCATGTTAGCAATCCGATCCCGATTTGTAATTAGACAATGTCAACCCTCTCTGCTTGTAATTCCAACTGTCAGAGGTTCTGTGGTTGTTGCTGACGTGTTCCGGTGCATCCCTTACATTTTCGATTAGGTTTAAATTTAGGAGACCTTGAGGGCCATGGCAAGACCTGGATGTTGTGATTCCTGAAAAAGGCTGGGCGTTGTCTGGACGGAAAATGACCTTCGCTTGTTGCACAATGGGAAAGATGTTTTGCCAAAGAATCTCATTTGTATGGCATCATGTGCCTTTATGTTCTTAAGGAACTTGCATCAAGTCTGTTCTACGATTATAGGACATGGCTGCCCACATAATCACACTACCACCACCAAATCTGTCCATTTCTTGTATGTAGTTTCATGCGTTACGTTCCCTGCGGCGCCTGTAAACACGGCGTTTACGATCATCATGGCGAAGCATAAGACATGACTCGTCACGTTTGGCAATTTGTGTCCATCGCAGTTCCCGACGATGCCAGCCCGTCAAAATGAGACCACGAACTGGTCGTCTAGTGCAAATATCTTCCGGGCGTAAATGGTTCCTGACTGTCAGGGCTGCTATCCCACAAAATCCTAGTATTGACGTAGTTGTAGAGGTGGCAGTAGTGGTTCTTTCAATTAAGTGAAGTAGTCTTAATTAATCGTCCCTAAGCTCTAGTGGTGATACGATCCACCGGATCTGGGAAGGCCACGTGTTGTCCCGTGTGTCCCATAACGGTTCAACAGTCTTGTAATGGTGCTTGGTACTACGTGGAAAAACCTGGCTACACATGAGTCCACACACATCACTCCTAAATCATGCAGAAAGGATGAATTTATGTTTAGTGTTAACTTTGTTTGGATTTTCAACTGTAACCTGTGTGTAACCGTACCGCGTAGCTATGTGTTTCCAGGTATGGCAACACCACACCACATGGATGTGTTCCCAAAAGCCGTACACGTCTAAGACCTTATGCCCCCACTAAGTTGACAAACTTCTGACATATTGTTCAAAGCGACATTAACCTAACTCAACCGCTCACTCACTGAAGGGTCCAAGATTAGTTAGCTAAAGGTATGCCTGTGGTTCCAATTTAGTACCATACAGAACGTTTGCTATTTAAACGCTGTGTCTCACGTCAACAGTATTTCAGTCATGTTGTGACTTGAAGATTTACTTTTGGTACATCACATATACCAAAGGCCAGTAAACAATAAGTAAGAAATCACAGAATAGTCGGAATTTTAGTGTTATTAATATTCTAGCAATATCACGCAGGGTACAACAGGAATGAGCATCTCATACTGTACCCATGTGGGGAATCGAACCCGGATCTTCGGAGTGACGGTCGGAATATGATATGGTCGTAATTCAAAAAGGGCCTCTGCTGTTGACATTTCTGATGGAACGTAGAGGTTTTGTCGCTTATAAAACTAGTTGGAGAATACTAACAACGTTGATGTATCAAACAATGACACAATTTAAAATCGCAAGCAACCAGTACTAGATATATGATGGTCCATATGCATTTCATATTACGTATTCGGTTTTTTGTTTATCCAGATTGCCAGGAGACACCACTTGGAAACGTTCTGTACACCATTCAGCCATTTGGGTCTGACTACACCTTTCAGTGGAAGTGTGGCCCTTTGTCCTCGCCTTACACTATGCTGTCAGAGTATGCCTACTTGTTTCGTTTTAATTATACACTGACGTGGGAACAGATGAAACAAGGGATTACACCTCACCAAGGCTTTTACTTTACTGGCCCTGAAACTCTACATCAGTTAACTAAACAGGGTGTATACGATCTTTTTATAAGGATGATTGTTAAGGGAAAAGACATTGGCTATGTAATCTACACAAATTTCCGGGTGGATTCAGAAGCAGAAGGGTACGAATGTCACTGGGATTCCTTCACAAGGAACAACGGAGTCTCTTACAACAGCGATGTGTATCTAGATGGATTAGGCGCTTTGGGTGATTCCAACAAGAGCGTGAACGGAGCACGTTTTGGAACTTTTGACAACGACGTAAATGGATGTGCCAGTACTCACAAATTTGCGTGGTGGTATAACCCACTTGGATGTACATTGATGACATTTGACCCAGATGGATTAAACTGGCCTACCAACAGAACCGGCGAAGTTGAAATGGAGAAAATTGACTTTGCCCAAATTGGCTTAAGAAGTGTGTTCTGGTATGTGGAAGATGATCTTATTCTTTAAGACAATGTTGAACATTATCTCTGCAAATGTATTTAATTGACATCTGCTCCATCTACTGTAAAATTTGAAGGCTATCGCCAGATAATATCCAGTCTAGTTTATTTGCCGGATTAGATTTCATTGGGCTTAAATGGCAAAACATTATATGAATGGATCACTGAAAACATGAGGACTAGTAGGTGCAAACAACATTTCTTTTATCTGCTACAATAACAAGATATTTTAAATGTCACACTATCGCCTAATGTTGGCGCCAAGACATAAAAATACTGTTACATGGTTATCACGTGACAGTCCCTGTATTGCGCTTGCAAATATTTGATCTATTCTCAGGCATTCAGCAAAGTTGAAAATGTTAACAACCTCTTACATAGAGGTTGCAGGCATATTGCATTTCATAAGGGACTTTCCCGTTATTTGCTACAATTCAAAGTAATTTTGTCATCATAAGTCGACTTATTTGGGCGCCATCCTGTTCCAAAGTTTGAAAAAAAACTGTTATCAAATGTGCAGTACTACGTAAACTAATAATATTGCACACATTTACTCAGTGGGGAACGTTAAATATATCATGCTATTAGACGAAAATGCAACGTTAAACGTAAACATATTAACATGCCTCAACTGGATATCAGGTCAATAGAAGAACAGTTGAAGCAAGGCTTATGCAATGCAGCTTTGAAAAAGCCACGTTGGCAATATTTCAGGCTTCATCAAAATTGCATTTAGAAACCAGTCGTCAAAGGACTGTATGATCGCCCTTATTATATCACAAACTAGCCAGAACATTAAAACAAACTATGTAACATGGATACAAAATCAGAATATAGGTCGCCATCATACCAGGTTGGCCAGCAAAATACAATGTCGTATTAGCTGGGAGCAAGATAAAAATATTTCTATTCATATTCGTATTTATGTTAACATTAAATATTTTCAGAGCTATTAAATATTATAACTGCTTTAGTTTTATAATATGATTATATGGTTTTGGATTCAATGACAGCGGAACCAGCAACTGCGACACGGTTTTCGGATCCGTCGGTAAATATAGATGAGTAAGTATTATAGTATTATAGAGTAAGTTCAAACTTAACATCGCACGGGCAATGTTTCGGGCATATCGCGATGGGCATCAATAGTAAATACAAGAGGACAATTAAACAGTTCGGCAAATTTCACATATTGAATATAAACTAATTCAAAGTTAAAATACATTTGATCTAATTACCTTTAGTTATTATTTATAATAATACTGGTTATACTCAAATAGCAACCAATGTACGTATTTTTCGTGCTTCTGTTACTATACAGTCCCAACCATAACAACAGCCTTAATCCCTTTCAGAGCAAATACGTGCTCTGCACGGTTGGTGTAGGGCTTTCTGGTCCCATTTTGAAAGGACTTTAAGCAAGTAATGCATTTATTCTTTAAATATTTAAAATATGGTAATAACAATAGGATTGCCAATTGAGACTTGTTCAGGGTCTTGAGGCTTGTAATTTCAACAAAACTGTATACAATTAGCATTACATTTTGAAAATCAAAAGCCATTGTCTAACGACCATCTATGGATTTAAATGATGAAAAACTGTATCTGTCTTCGACAGTATTCTTTTTTTCATATACTAGTAACTCATATTCTTACAGGAAATGTTGAAATCATACAGGAACAAAGATCAATTGGAATCGTTTTAAATTTTGTACATATAAAGTTAGTTATTGAATAACATTTATAGTATGTAGTTTTGAAATGAATTTGTTAGTTCCTGTGCGGCTGTGCCCCTTGTGGGGATTGAATCGATGTAGTGTACAAAATACTGTTTCACACTGTTAACCATAGACTTTATGTATAAACATAAACCCAACTCACTCACTCACTCGCTCTTTTTAAAAACCTCTGAAATTGAGGATTATAATTTGATGAGGAGCAATGATTTGACAAAGTTCCATCAAGCTTATTTGCAATTTCGGATTCTGTTGGTAAAAGTGTATACCATCTTTGGAATATTGATCCTAAATCTTTTGAATCATGTTCCTCACCTTGGACATGGGTGTGCGGGATTTGATTGTTGATACGTAGTTCCTCCATGATTGCCGTTTATTCTGTTTAAAGGTTCGTATCGCTTCGGCGCCCGTGATTTTAACGTTATTCAAGTTGTGGACAGTGGGATGTCGGAATAAACCCTTTTAAGCTTAATTCCTATTTATTTTAGCTCGTTTACAATTATTATCGTACCATGGTTTATATATAAGGATGAAGATATGTGTACCATCATTGAAGATGCCTTAATCATTGTTTGAGATACAATCTTCAAGGACCTTTCGGGGCGGTCGGGTAGCCTGGTGGTTAAAGCGTTCGCTCGTCACGCCGAAAACCCGGGTTCGATTCACGACATGGGTATAATATGTGAAGCCCATTTCTGGTGTCCCCCGCCGTGATATTGCTGGAATATTGCTAAAAGCGGCGTAAAACCATACTCACTCACTCACTCACTCAAGGACCTTTCCCTTATGGTTTGTATCAGTACTCGCCCATTGGGGATTATGACAATTTAAATCACCCATGGTGATACAGTGCTTCGGGAGATGGCCGTATAAAGTCTGAAGATCTGATTGACGGATAGCTGAGGAAGGTGGAAGATATAGTGAACGCAGTGTAAACACTTTGTTCAAAGTAACACGGAGAGCAACAGCTTGTAGAGTAGTGTTGAGTGGAACAGGGCTATGGATTATGCTCTGCTTCACCAGGATGGAAGAACCTCCTGTAGCTATATCATATTGCAAGATGCCTCTAGTCCCCCATCTGATCTTCATCAATATTAAGACCGCCCCCGTGATCTAGTGGTAGAGCGTCCGCACGGAGAGCGGAATGTCCGGGGTTCGATACCAAAAGACGTTAAAAACGGTACTTGTTGTTGGCGTCTGGCTTTCGGCATTGAGGGGCAACACGAAGGACTGGTCGGTGTCTGAGTTGGGTATTCATGTTACACTGCGGCATGGTATCTCAGTCTGCTAGCACTATAAATCGGCCTCAGTCCGATTAGTACAAGCAGCTGCACACACACACGTGCATGCACGTCGCTATATAAGTGCAATAATCTTGGACGCGACGTTAAACCCCATTTCAAATCACCTCATCAATATTATATCAGTCGTTTTTCCCTTCAATTGAAAGACAGGTCAGCAGGGTGACGGTTTATTCAGAGTAAACATTATTTCATTGTGGCAGTGGAACAAAATCAGACAATTCAGCAAAACTAAGGAATTTGAACACCAATATAGGCATTACACACAGTGGACATAAACATGGCACTCTCCTTTAAGTATAGAACCTTCTTCCAAATTCAATCATACAACTATGGCCTTCCAATGAAATTTACACAAACTATTGTGATATATGCTTATGTTAGCCCTTCAGAATTGGTTGTATTTTGTACCCCCTTTTTTCAAATATTGTCCCATTGTAATGGCGTTAATCGTCAGAAGGTTGATAATGTAATTATCAAGTCACAACAGTTACTGGGGCGGTCGGGTAGCCTAGTGGTTAAAGCGTTCACTCGTCACGCCGAAGACCCGGGTTCGATTCCCGACATGGGTACAATGTGTGAAGCCCATTTATGGTGTCCCCCGCCGTGATATTGCTGGAATATTGCTAAAAGCGGCGTAAAACCATACTCACTCAATCACCCCACAACAGTTACTAGTTGTGACGCAAGACTTAGCGTATGGCGTCACGATGCTTTCTGTTGCCGCCATTAAGGTAATTGGAATATATCTCTGACAGATCCGATCATCATTCTCCACGAGATCAACTGTTCGGTTTCTTGAGACATGCAGAACGTCTTTACAAAAGGTATTGTCATTTTTCAATGCTACGCGATGGGTGATACTTCATACAAGATATTTATAGATACATAATTGTAATTAATCATCGACGATTTCAAAATACTTTCACCTTCCATGCCTGTTGTGCTCAAGTGTTTGGGGTGACATTCCACGACCGTAAACTGGAAATGTGAACACCTAAGTACTTATATGTTGAAATTGCCGATGTGACGCTTAATATTGACTCACTCACTCATTATATGTTGAAACTATTTCTACTTGATCGCCTTTAAAAAATGCCTTTTCATACTTCCTAAACTTTGCTCTTATCGATTTATATTTTGAGTCTATTTTTATCATAATATAAAGAAAACTATATCCCATCAATCCAGGTTTATGTCCACAGTACAAGAAGAAGCCTGCATTCACGAATGTTCCCAACTTGAGTGAGAAAATGTACAAGATCTTAAAATGTAGTTGAAAGTTAATGCTGATAATAATTGTCTATCATGGTTACTTAGAGTGAGTGAGTGAGTATGGTTTTACGCCGCTTTTAGCAATATTCCAGCAATATCACGGCGGGGGACACCAGAAATGGGCTTCACACATTGTACCCATGTCGGGAATCGAACCCGGGTCTTTGGCGTGACGAGCGAACGCTTTAACCACTAGGCTACCCGACCGCCCTGGTTACTTAGAAAGGGATACTATTTCTTTCAGTGATCAGGAGGGAAGGAAATACATTGAACCCGTCACAATGTGTATAAATCCTGCTTTTGACATATTTAAAGGTTCATGCAGGCAAAACAAGTTCTATAGTAGGCCATTGATTCAATCCACTTCCACTGATATAAGTCCCAAAAACTCCTAAAAGACCGGTCCAAATTCGATTAATAATATGCCCAACAGTGTATTTGCTCCTTTTCATAGAGGTAAAATGTGTGAAGCCCATTTCTGGTATCCCCCGCCGTGATATTGCTGGAATATTGCTAACAGCGACGTAAAACAATACTCACTCTTTCTAAATATATTTCCAACCGTGCTCTTCCTATCCCGTGGAATAACAAAATTGTGCACATTCGTTCACGTATTGTCGGGCAGAAATCAGCGGAATATCAACATATTGTAACCTTTTTCGGAATGTGTCTCTTTAACGTTAGGGTTGTGTATATATGTCACTAATGAGTTGTTACTTATTATTCAAACTGGCACCTTGAGAAAAACTCGCTCGTTTGAAACTAACTAACTAAGACTGAGATGTATCCACACAGAAGCAAGATATTCAGTAGACCTTCAGTGATCGGCAACAGATGTAGTACCCAAGAGTGGTCTTATCCTTTCCTTCCACGTAACATGTTGGTGTTCCATGGACATCTGAAACCGAAATGGGAATCTGGGACCATTTTTTTAAATTTTTTTTATATATATATGCCAGGAAAACCTCTCAGTATTCAGTATTCATACACGTTTTGAATACTGACGGCCATTTTACATTCCTACCCGCCAGTCAAAACGTATACCCCGTCTTAACCTTAATATATTAATTATATGTCGATAACCACTGACGATAATGCAATAAACATTATTTATCTCTTTTTGCGCTAGAAACTTGTGACTCAAATTTGCTGAAATTAAGCATGAATGTTTCTCACTATAAGAAAGTTTAAGTGGTTTTATTAACAAAAAGGAAGTAGCTTTTCAAAAAGAAACTTGTTTCTGTTTCAAGTTAAGAAGCTTTCATGAAATGTAGCTACGTGTTTCATATTTATCAATTAGTGTTCATTATCTACGCAACGAAATATTTAGATATCTGTTGTTAAGTGTCTTTTCTTGTTGAGAGTTTGACGTCAGGGGAGCTTACGTGTCATGACACTATTTTGTATGATGATTCAGCATGTAGAAATATATTTTAAGGTAACATTTGACGACACATTGTTTTTTCAGCATTTTCAGGAACACACAATTTTTGCAAGACATCTGAGGCGCTTCAACCCCCGGACTATAAAATGTCTGGGTTCCCTTCACTGTACCTTTATATAGGACCCCCGCAATTGAGCCTTTCCTCGGTATCCTGAACAGCCAGTGAGTATGGGGCCTCGAGGACACGTTGTCCTCATCAGTCTGTTTCGAATCTGTGGCGAGTCATGATATACAGCGCAGGAGAGACCCGGAGCTTTGCAGCAGGTAGCGAATGAATATATTCCTGCAAGAACACACGCGACTAGGGTCACACATTTGCGTTCGTGTTTATATAATGGGGTCTCCATTTTGTAAACTGAAGAGCCCTGAACTATGAGCTAGTTGATGGACTACTTTGTCTGACACATACCAAGTCTGTTACTGTCACTTAGCCTACAATTACACTGGCGTTTATCTTTTGAGTGGGCGTTTCCTCTTCTTTTCTGCTTGATGCGCATCGTATGAATACTATGTGTTGTATGAACGATATTTGAGTGTCTTATTTCTAGGATGGTCGTTAGACAACTGCTACAATAGATTCGATTTCCAACATGTGTATAACGCTGAAATCCAACCTCGACAAACGGATGTGAATTTTATTTAATTTCTGAACACTGTTATGACGAGGATGTATTGAAGATTCGATATTTCATTTGGCATTAAGTTGATGTTTGGAAATTCGACAATTCACATTGATACTTATTTCCCTTTCACATTATGAATGTCTCTTGTCTGTGATATTTGCATTTGCTTGGTTTCCCATGGCAATGACATTTTGATGGTGGCTTATTCGCATTTCAACTATCCAGACCTTTGATATATAATAAACCATGTAGGGATAGTGCAAAAATGGTAAATTCTAATGTTTTGATAAGAATGTACTTATTTTTTAAAAATCGACAATACGACACTTAGACATGTACAATCTCGGTCATAAATAAGCAAAGTCATGACAATACAAAATGGAACGTTTATATTAACTTTACTTTACGTATGAAATCAACCAAGTCCTAGTTTCATATATATACTCGATTAATGCAAACGATTGAGTAGCCTACATGCATCTTTGGGTCTGTTTACCCAAGTGTAGAAGTTCAAATCACTCAAATATATCATCAGATACCAACAGTGTATTGATATTCTATGTCTAGCCATCAAACTCTTGGTGGCCATCAGCACGTGTGAGTAGGAAACGGGAATCGTCAGTAAACAGTACATTTCTCCACCTTGCACGTGCCCATCTAACCCTCTGTTGGCACCAAAGCAGACGGTCCGCCAGATGACTTGGGGTCAATACATGACGTCGAACAGGTCTTCGTGCAAAAAGTCCAGCCTCCCTCAGTCTGTTGCGTACCGTTTGATCTGATATTCTGCGTACCCCAGGATTCTGTGTGGTTGTAGACGTGGCTGTGGTAGTGCGGTCTCGGAGGTGTCGTATCCGGATGTATCGATCTTGTGCTTGTGTTGTCACCCTTGGTCTTCCTGACCTTGGTCCGTCGTCAACTCTGTTGGTGTTGTTGTATCGGGTCCACAGTGCGGAGATTGTCTGTCTGGATACGCCAAAGTGCCTGGCCACTTCTTGCTGAGTTGCTCCAGCTTGTAATCTCCCAATGGCGTTGTTCCGTTGAGCTGCATTCAGTCTTGGCATTCTTTCACCGCCTCTACTGTCGCAGGATCCTGTGCTGCACGTTTTTTACAGGCGGTTGCGTTTGGATGAAGCTGTAAAATTGATCCCCAAACGCTAACGTTTATGTGCTGTGCATGTGTTTTCGTGAATTATAGACACATCATCTTTCTGTTTGACTTATTTGGCTCTCATTTACCGTAATTATTTTAGATATTTGGCAAAAAGTGGTTTTACATCTATGTCAAGTTTCTTTTTTTGAAGAGTATATTTATATCAAATTAAACATATCCTAAACAACGTGTGGTAACCTTACCAATATTTCTCACTGTTTATAGCCTGTAAATATGCGGGAAATATATATATATATATGTGTGTGTTTGTGTGTGTGTTTACTTATATCTATATATCTATCTATCTATCTATATATATCTATCTCTCTCTCTCTCTCTCTCTCTCTCTCTATATATATATATATATATATATATATATATATATATATATATATATTGTTATCTTGTTGTGTATTTTAACAGTTATGGCCACGTATTGTCTTCAGATAACACCCGTTTTTGTGCAGGTGAATTCATCAAAATCATGTGCACCGCAAAAGTGTTTTTTCACGTGCAACTGGTCACGTGGCCATAATACCGCACGTGTTTTCAGCCATACTTGTTAGCAGTCATTAACAAAAAAAGAAAAACACAAGAAAACAAAAATCTTTACGGCCATTTGTCATGCCACGCCTTTCAAATGTGCAACGTGAACGTGCCATCGGCATGTTGCAGACGGGAACGTCCGTAGCAGAAGTCGCAAGGACGATGGGTTGTAGTCGACGGACTGTTTATGATTTACAGACGCGTCTACAGAGAACGGGTACCAACGCTGATCGCCCTCGGCCAGGTCGACCACGTGTCACGTCACATGCAGAGGATCGTCAGATTGTCTTACGTCACCTCCGTAACCGATTTTTGACGGCTACATCAACCAGAAATGAACTGTTTAGGGGAAGACTGAGTGCGCAAACTGTTCGAAACCGTCTGAGAACTGCTCACCTTCAAGCACGACGGCCATACTGCGGGCCGATTCTGACTCAATTACACAGACGTCAGCGTCAATTGTGGGCACAGCGACACTTACGATGGACTCAGAGGAATTGGAATCAAGTCGTCTTCAGTGATGAATCCCGATTTAATCTTCGATTTGCTGATGGTTGGGTGAGGGTGTGGAGGCGCCGTCATGAACGTTACGCCCAGTGTTGTGTACAGGAAGTTGACAGATTTCGAGTCGGAAGTGTCATGGTGTGGGGTGCTTTCTGTTGCAATGCACGTTCCAGGTTTCTTGTCATCCGTGGCAACCTCAACGCTGCTGCTTACCGCGACCAGGTACTGGCACCAGAACTTCTACCTTTTATGGCGGCACATGGACCCGGTTTGATCTTCCAACACGACAATGCCAGACCCCACACAGCAATTTTGACAAGGAATTTCCTTCAGAATGGGGAGTCAACGTCATGGACTGGCCGTCAAGGTCTCCCGACCTCAATCCCATCGAACACGTCTGGAATGCTCT
Organism: Haliotis rufescens; assembly: GCF_023055435.1. Taxonomy (NCBI): domain Eukaryota; kingdom Metazoa; phylum Mollusca; class Gastropoda; order Lepetellida; family Haliotidae; genus Haliotis; species Haliotis rufescens. Next base: position 165,099 of record NW_025963862.1, read on the forward strand.
TGGCAGAAGTCTGTGCACTCTCCAGAACCAACCACAGAATTTGCAAGATCTTGGCACCATTTTGCAGCAAAAATGGCGTCGTCTTCCCAATCATGTGTTCACAAGCATCACAAGGTCCATGCGGAGGCGTTGTGTGGCAGTTGTCAACGCACATGGCGGCCATACACGCTACTGAACTTGTGTGCCATCAGATTCTCGTGCTTGGGACTTATGATTTAAACTGTTGATGTTATTACCGAATACCGTAGGTGCTTGGAACAAATTATGGCTACCACCGTTATTAAAATCCTTCTTTGGACATTAATTATTAAAAATTACCTTCTCTGATACATTTGACCGTTGTATATCATATATGGGATTACTTTTTAAAATGTGAAGTTTTTAATTTGACTCAGTATATATATATATATGTTTGATTATTGTGTTATTTAATTATTTATTTACGATGTCATAATCCTGATGTTTTGAGAATATTCGGATTTATCTGGAGGAAATAAGGACATTCATTCATTCATTCTGTCTCCAGTCAAACTGTGAACGTGTGTTTGAGTACCTGTGGTCATTATATACAATCTTCATACACACCTGTATTGGAATGAAACCCTACGGATGCACGGCAGGAGTTTGATATGATTCTTATTCCGTCCGGCCAACCGTCTTCCATGAACGCACTACACCCTGAGTCAGGACAGAGAGGCAGACACTAGTGAGCATTTTCATGGCCAATATTGTTGTCACGAAAACAGTCACAAATAGAAAATTCGAATGCGTGGACTTGAGTTTGAATAATGCACACCATACCACTTACCTAAGACATGGAAGGGTTTGTCGCATTTGGATTTGGCGGTGTCACCCTTTCGTTTGATTGTAGGTCCATCTGAGATGATGCTCACACTCCATCCTGGCCTGTTTGCAGCACCTAGCAATAGGACGCAAACGCCTTGCGACGTCTCCTGACAAGAATAAAGTCACAGTCAGTATTAGTTTAACCCAAGTTTGTTTGTTCCGCAATATTCCAGCTATATGACGGCAGTCCGTAAAATTACTGTGTCTGGATCAGAGAATCTAGTTATTGACATCATATTATGAGCATCGATCTCGGCAATTGGGATTCGATGACATGCATCAACCAAGTCAGCGAGCCTGACCACCCGATCCCATTAGTCGCCTCTTACGACTTACGACAAGCATAGTCGTATCCGACTGCAAACATCGGTTGCTGCAGACCTATTCGAATCTGGATCTTCACGGATCAATATAACCAATGCATCATGATTGTTTACATAGGATTATCATTTAATTGGCTTAAAAACAGGAGAGCAGTAAACTTCATAGACCATCTCATAGACTTACTCGTTGATCCCACTGAGTCAATTTGACATGTAGGAACGTTCCTCTTCATGACTACCTTGACACCATTGTTCCTGCCGTGAGACTGTAATCATAAAATATCAACTTCAGCAAACACAACATTTTCTTCCAGATATGTTCCAAACATCGGTCGTGCAGTGCTCTCACATATGGTGAGGTGAGGTGAGGTGAAATGGGGTTTAACGTCGCGTCCAAGATTATTGCACTTATATAGCGATGTGCATGCACGTGTGTGTGTGTGTGTGTGTGTGTGTGTGTGTGTGTGTGTGTGTGTGTGTGTGTGTGTGTGTGCTTGTACTAGTCCGGACTGATGCCGATTTATAGTACTAGCTCACTGAGATACCATGCCGCAGTTTAACATGAATACCCCACTCAGACACAGTATACTGACTCCGAGCCGACAAGTCCTTGGTTTTGGTCCTTAATGCTGAGCGCCAGACAGGTTAACTACACGGAGGCGGTGCTCTTACATAAGAGCATGTGTAATATTATTGTACCAATAGCCTTGATGTTCATTGATATACATTGCAGCACGAGCGTGTGCATCGTACTGATATAAAAAAACACAAGTGTCAGCATTTTCTATTAGGTATCCGAAGCCAAGGAAATGGATGCATACTGATACTCGTTTCGTTCTATCAGTAGGATACACACACGAACTTTATCTAGCTGCAAATAACGATACCTCGTTGTTAATAAAACTAATTGGATAAAATGACATCAACAAAAACACTGGTAAAAAAAAAACACGGCAATGACAATGTAGCGTCATTGGCGTTCACTTTGATGAATGGAATCTGACGCAATAAAAAAGGTTTTGATTTGGTTTGTTGTTTAACGCCGCACTCAGCAATATTCCAGTTATATAACGACGGCCTGTAAATAATCGAGTCTGGACCAGACAACCCCGTGATTGACATCATGAGCATCGAGCAATAAAAAGGAACTTCATTATACACATGTGTATCATATGGAAGAGCACCCCACGGCGATTCCGGGCTTACATTATTAACGACAAACACCTAAAATGTAGCGTACATCGAATGATGCGGATGAAAAACAATGGCTTATACTCATTACAACATATACTATGGAGCATTACTTCTATTTTTGATGAGCAGTCTGTTAGCTCCGCATCTTCTTTACATGACGCCGACATCTTCCTCCCAGCCGCTTTAGAAACTCGGGTTGTGCAGGTCAATTTAGCCGGACCAGCAGACTTCGTTGTGATCACGTTGCCAATTGCTGCAGATACACATTTTCCAGACAGATGGTTCAAACATTGTTATTCTCATATGTACGTATTGTACGCGTATTGTTTAATCACTGATATGCATTCCTGAATTACTACACTGCAATTCCTATCTTCTTCACTGGTGTGGTGCTGACAAACCTAGAAACAGAATCGCCGCGAACCGGGATACGAACCCACAATCATAGGTTTCTGTCGTGGCCAAGGGACGCAACTCTGCACAGCGAATCGCGGCTCCTCGGACGACTGAGCCACCCGTGCCCCATGTCATTGAGGAACCGCTCTAATACCATCTAGTATGTATCACATGACATCTGACACATTCGAACTTTGTCGAATAAAATTTGGTTGAAATATATATAGCTATATAGTTATAGCTTGTATGATACATGCCTTAAGTTAATATACCGAGAAACCAATTGGAAATCATTACCGTTTTCATGCGAACCATGGCCATTTTTGCATGTACACTACGAACTCTAACTATAACCATAACAGAACCAGAACCAGAATGCATAATCCAAACTTTTGGAATGTTTCAAGAATAATTGTTTCCTTAACCACTGTTGGCGAAGGCTTCACCATTGAAAAAAAATGCAACGAAACCCTTTCCATTGCCACAAGAAGTCAATGCTAAAAGCTATCCAGAATTCTATCAGTTTGGACCCTCAAATTAAATTATTCAGATTTTAAGATTCCATGTGTTTATGAATCAATACCGAATAGTGGTAATACCAGGCGTTCGCGAAACGATGAGTTCAACTGTTATGATTTGCATCTTCGACTCAAATATGCGAAAACCAAAATAAAAATAGTGGTGTCTGGAACATCAGGGGAGAGGAAGCAGGATACCATGTAGCATCACAACTGGACATTAAATCTAAATCATTAGCTCCGGAGAGGAGTTGAAAATGTCAGTTGATGGAAATCCTGGTACTTTATTTCAAGTTTCAGTCAAACATCACCAGCGACTACCAATGTAGTATCTTACAGTTTGCCCATGACACAGCCCAATGATACTTGACTATTACAATTCGCATAGCATGAACTGATACGTTTTTCCTGACCATGGCAAAGATGAAGTGGTTATATCTCCTGTACGTGACGTTAAATAGATTTATCACTGACGGACACGGAAGGTGCATGTGCATACTGTTAGGTTCTCAATTGTTATACCCTGACGAACTGCATGTAACTGTTAGCATCACCTTCGAACATGCACCTATGTTACCTATTTCTGTTTCATCAATGGAACTGAAATTCCAAAATGAATTTTTCCTTACCTTTTTTATATGATTAGAAATTCCAATGCTGTTAAAAATCACTTTGAGTGGTTTGTAATCAAATGCAGCCTTACTTACCTTCATTAATTGAGGATCTAACATCAGAATCAGGAGCCGCTGTCTCTTGATTGTCATCTTCCTTGGCACAGAGGAGGTGGTACAAGTTACAGGACGACATTGAACTGTTCAGTCCAGGTGTCTTACATATTAGAGGCTGCCTGTCCCCTAGTCTCAGCTTGAGATAAGAAACCGCTTGCTTTTGTTGTAAAACAGTGACATTGCCACCGAAAGGGTTGTCACTGTCCTTTACTTTATCATTTATCTTCGTCTCGGCTATTGCAGCAGCCAAAGGAATCATAAACGAAAAACTATAGACAGTCGCCCACATTGTGGACTCCATTCGACGTGCTCACAGCGATCCGCAGTCTAAATGCAACGTCATTACTTCTGCAGTTCCGCACGATGTTGTGTACCGTTCTGTTCAAAACTAATTCTCTCTTGTTTGAAACAAACATTGAATTTTATCGAACCCGATGGGTTCACTGGAACATTAGGCCTCCTCTGATTACCTGAAATACTGCATAGTTGAACCAATGGGGAAAAAAAGCCTAAAACGTATTGTTTGATAACCTATATGTGAACCTAGAATGTTGAGGGTCCCAGTTATTGTGAAGCCTCAGTCTACCGCGACATATATCAAGATATGTGAAATATACGTGTTGGGTATTAAATCGAGTTTGTGAGTGAGTGAGTTGGGTTTAACGCCGCTTTTAACAGTATTCCAGTTATATCGCGGCGTGTCAGCTTAATGTGGGAGGAAAGCCCGAAGTGATGCAGGTCTTAGACGTTTACCACTTCGGTGAAACCCACGAGCACAGGTATGGTGCTGACAAACCTAGAAACTATTCGGGGCGAACCGGGATTCGAACCTACAATCATAGGTTTCTGGCGTGCTTAAGGGACGCAACTCTGCACAGCGAATCGCGGCGCCTTACACGACTGGGCCACCCGTGCCCCTCGAGTATGTGAAGTGTAGGGACACACGACACTAGCACGATGTAGTACGAGCACATCACGAACTTATTGCTGATATAACATGATCCATGTCAGTGCGATGTTACTACGAAATCATACCGATGTTGGCACGGCATAGACAAGTTTCCTACTTATTGAGTACTACGACATTATCACATCATCTACGAGTTTATCTCGTTGTCAACACGACTAAACCGGAACCGGAATGGGTCCGAATTTGGGGGCGTTTTATTGTATCCACGGGATAAACAATACAGGTGTATCGCCACGATATGACTGCTGATTTCAAGTACTGACCATGTGGGGGCGATTGCGGCCACCATCTTGTTGTCTGCAGACGTAAGCAAAGGGAAGAAGAGGACCTTCTCCGCGGTCAAGTCCAGCGCAAGGTATGGGGGAGGCCTTGGTTTCTACGTCGACCGCAGCATGGCTTCTTCTGCTGCAGTAGCTAGCACGGGAGGACAGGACAGGTTTCCAAAACTTCCTGCGGTGAACCCTGAATTGTTCCTGGATATTCTGAATTCGGTCGGTCCAAATATAGAGAGGGCAGGTGACCTACAAAAGGGAACCACTCTTCACCAGAGCCCACTTGTACAATGCGATCTTGGCTCTAAGACTATCGTAAGCCTATGTTAAAGAATTGGAGTTACGATCATCTTAGCGCTGAGACTGCTTTGTGCAACTGGGCCCTGGGTATTACTCTCCGCTACCTGGCGACTGGCAACTCCTACAAGACCATCGAGTACGGGTTCGGGTGAGCAGCAGCACCATCTCCCGTATTATGCCAGAAACATGCAACGCCATCGACGAGTGAGTGAGTTAAGGTTTTTTTAGTCACATCGGCAATATTTCAGCCATATCGTGACTAAATGTTATATATTAATGATACACAAAACTGAACTAAAAAACCTTCGATGAAGGACAGTTAAATAACAAGATTACCACAGACGAAGATTTAAAACAAGCAAGTCACCTTAAAACAGAGGGTGCCTGGGACCATCTAGGACGTCCGGATAATTGGTTGGGCGTACAATTTGTTGGGGTTCACGAGGGTGGGCTGGGGGTTATAATGCCGAGTTAAAGTTCACCATCCAGTTCCCTCAACTTCCCTTCACCCTGAGGCTCCCGGGTTGTGCGACTGAGTGGTGCGGGATTTTCCTTGGTCTGATCTTGGATATGTGTGGGTGACGGTGACATCTCCCTCTTCTCCCTCTTCTCCTCAACGTGTATATATATATATATATATATATATATATATATTGGGCGAGAGGCGTCAAGTTACTTATGAATGGGATCTTCTTTGTTTGGAACCAAACTTGGTGACTAAGTGAAGAAAATACTTTGGACGTGGCGATACGAATCTTTGGGATACGTATGATATCATGAGCGTCGATCCATGTAATTGGAATACGATGACATGCATCAACCAAGTCAGCGAGCCTGACCACCCGATCCCGTTAGTCGCCTCTGACGACAAGCACAGTAGCCTTTTACGGAGTGCAAGGGTTGCTGAAGACGGGTAGCGATTAGCATTAATGTGCATGCGATTAGAACTATTGTGCATGTTACGACAGCTGATATTGATTTTTTATAATGGTTCATATTTACCTTTCGCATACGTTGGACTAGTAGTGCAAATTATTTGTCCATTCTGAATTTTTATTCAACAAAAAACAGGTAAGACGTGATTAGGTATTACAACGATGTCGCAGTGGCCGGATTTTGTTTACTCATGAATATTTACTAAAAACGGACGAGGATCAACCTCCAAAATGAAAGCAGCTTTTCCTTGCCTGCATGGACTTTGCAATCTCAAGGAATCTTAGCACATAGCAGCAATATATTTTTATCCGTGTTCGTAGGAGTCTTATCTTAGAATGTAAAAAAGTTCGCCTACGTCATGAATTGTTAATATTATTTAAAATAATAATCCTTCATCATGTTTATTATGGTTCAAGTATTTTGTGTAGATGTTATCATGCTATCTTATTACATCTATCTAGTTTTCTTCTTTCCGATCCTACAGTATTGTCTTTGCTTTATTATTGTACATCGTCGCTAAATATTAGATAAGGGACCAAACATTTCAAAATAGCCTCTGAATAAGTAGGGAGGTGAAGGTAACAACGGGGTGGTATAATCGGTAAAAATAGGAATGCAAATTGGTAACAGACAATTATCTAGTGCGTAAGTTCACAAAAACAAATGAGGATACAATGTTCATGCACAAATGCCATAATATATTACTGACAATGCGTTGAAAATTACGCCCACTTCCCATGATTGTTTTCATCAATAATTGCACATGATTGTTTTCATATGATTCGAATCTGATTTTCAATATGGCCGCTACGGCAGCCAGTTTGAAAACTATTTATAGCCGTTAATGGTCAATTGTTCTCAAAATCTTATGAAATTTGGTACGTGTATGCTGGCGCTCAACGTATATGTTCTTTGTGTTGCGATTATTTAGCCACATTATTTAACAATTCATGAATCAGTTATCCAAATATGGAACAAAATGTTACCAGCCTCCTACCAAATCATTTTGGATACAGTTTACATATATTCATACACAGATATATGCTTAAAAACTATCCACATTTTGTTTGACAAGAGGGAGGACTACAACTTTTCCTTTATGTCGAGCATCGGGTGGTCAGGCTCGCTGACTTGGTTGATGCATGTCATCGATCCCAATTGCGTGGATCGATGCTCATGATATCAATCACTGAATTGTCTGGTCCAGACTCGATTATTTACACACCGCCGTCATATAGCTGAAATATTGCTGAGTGCGGCGTTAAACAACAATCCAACAACAACAACAACGACATTGTTGGAGGTGTTATCAAAGGCGTCGTCAAGCAGACACAAACAGTGTCGGCCGTATTCGCGTGAACTACCACCCCACATCCCACCCTGTGAGTAACAGTTGTGTACTCGGTACACAAATAACTCTGATGCTGTGGTCAGTGTGGAATGAGTTACTTACGTCCCTCACTGGCACAGAAATCATCAAAGTATAGTAAGATCATACAAGGCCGGGGGCACGGGTGGCCCAGTCGGCTAAGGCGCCGCGATTCGCTGTGCAGAGTTGCGTCCCTTGGGCACGCCAGGAACCTATGATTGTTGGTTCGAATCCCGGTTCGCCCCAATTACGTTTCTAGGTTTGTCAGCACCATACCCGTGCTCGTGGGTTTCACCGAAGTGGTAAACGTCTTAGACCTACATCACTTCGGACTTTCCTCCCACATTAAGCTGACACGCAGTGATATAACTGGAATAATGTTAAAAGCGGCGTTAAACCAAACTCACTCACTCACTCACCCATACAAGGCCACAGCCGTTCAAATAACCGAGTGATGCAGGTAACTCTCGTCGACAACGGTTGTCAATCTGTCTACTACCAGCTACTATACAATCCTCCGCGTCACAACTGTCGTTCAACTGCCTTTTTCTTATCTCAATAAAAGTAGAAAGTTGATGTACAGAAATCTAAAAGTAACTTTTGGTTATGTACTATATCTCAATATTTTACCACAGGGTCTAAGAAATAAGGAACAATGATTAGAATATCGAGTCACAACTTAAAAATAGAAGTTGGACGATATCCCAACGTTATCAGAGCTCTTAGATATTGTGAGTGAGTGAGTGAGTGAGTGAGTTTGGTTTTACGCCGCTTTTAGCAATATTCCAGCAATATCACGGCTGGAGACACCAGAAATGGGCTTGACACATTGTACCCATGTCGGGATTCGAACCCGGGTCTTCGGCGTGACGAGCGAACGCTTTAACCACTAGGCTACCCGACCGCCCCAGATATTGTGATTATTGTCAAGCTAGAAGTGTTAACGTACTTGAAGATGAGTATCATTTTCTATTAATATGTCCCAAATATAAAGATATCAGAGTAAAATATATACAAAATACTATTGGGAAAGCCAATCTGAATTAAAACTAGTTAGCCTGCTACAAACAAGTTGTAAAACACAACTGTTATACATTTCTAAATATATTAAATCCTGCTTACAATAAATATGAAATCGTGTCCTACATCCATTGTCAATATATATTTTTGTTGTATCTGTTAGATGAGGGGCTGAAGCCCAAGTCTTTTTCATAAATAAAAATCTGTTCTGTTATCAATTATAAAAACCTCGTCAACAGACTGACATATGCCGTATATAGTCCTCTTATTTGATAAAAACAGAAAGTAAGATAACTGGAAGATCAACTGGGTGTTATATTCCTTATATCAGCTGACGGTCCTGTTTGTGAGTGAGTGTGAGTGAGTACGGCGTGACGAGCGAACGCTTTAAGAACTGTGCAAATTTCAACTCTCATTTAGCAAAGTGACCCTACATGTGACATAATTTGATATGTCACTAATATCAAGTTAAATATAAATGCTGAGAAATGTGATTTTACATCACGTTCAATATGTCAGAATCTTGAACTGTGATAACAGTTACCATGATCACCGTTGATATTAACTACATACGTAGATGCACTGAAGGCATACATTCCAGAAAGCTTATCTGTGCATTGAAACAGGTTGTGCTTGCTATCATTTAAAAGGTGCCAGAGTATCGGGCTATCTGTTTATTGTCATTGTTGCTGCCAATATTTGTTATTAGCTTTAACAATGCAATATTTTAACGACATTCCACACAGTGAACTTATTGTTAAATCACATCTTTTTCCATGAACCTACTTCATGAATAACTAACATAATTTATGGTGATACTAACCGTGTGATAAACCCAGGTTAGAATTGGTTTTCAGCAACGAATACTTGCCTTAAGAGGCGACAAACGGATCGGGTGGTCAGACTTCCTGACTTGGTTGATGCATGCGTCATTGTATCCCAATTGCGCGGATCCATGCTCAGGGATAGTCTTATGCAGTGTCGATTATTCACAGTCCGCTGACATGTAACTGGAATTGTGGTGAGTGCGGCGATAAACGACAAAGAAACAATAGTATGATATTGTAAGCCCTGAGTTTTACATGCCAGTGAGCACATCTGATCTGAGTGGCTTGTGCCTGTCGAAATCTCAGGCCAGGGTGTATACAATGCTGTCGTTACTTCTCGGGTCTACATGCCTGTGAAAACCTTAGAATTATGTCCGTACGAACCTCGTTACCTCAGCGCCAATTATTACATGTCTGTCATATGTCACTTTACACTGTGCATGCCGACCACTTGTAAATTCCCATTAAACAGGATAGCTGTGTTCATGGGAATAGAAGCAAAATGCGCTGAGGGTTTAATAGTGTTGGGCGGATTTGTGGTTCACTGGTAGTAAAAATCCTAAATTTACATTTCATCCATTCTAATATATAGAGCGTTGTTTGCATATTTGGTGTGTGTCTGCCCAGGTGGTAAGCACTGGATAAACGAGTGTTAATACCTTTCACACCACCCCAAAACATAATTGGCGGGATTGTCCGATAATCCCCACAAACCTCAGGTACAGTGACGATACACCCAACTTACATCCCACGACAGACGAAAATAATGATTTAATGTATGTTCTGTATTTGTATTGAAGATCCAGTTACGCGTCTGCATCGTAGTGGCATCTTCAATACAAATGCAGAACATACACTATCAGCTCCTGAACCACTTGCCGATTCATGTTTGAAAACTCTACGTAATATATTTGATGAAATATGGAAACCGGATCTAACCCATTCAGCCACCGAAACTTCCAGAAAAGTGTTAATTGGTGAGTGAGTGAGTGAGTATGGTTTTACGCCGCTGTTAGCAAGATTCCAGCAATATCACGGCGGGGGACACCAGAAATGGGCTTCACACATTGTACCCATGTCGGGAATCGAACCCGGGTCTTCAGCGTGACGAGCGAACGCTTTAACCACTAGGCCACGACCGCCCCCTCCAGAAAAGTGTTAATTGGCACGGATCTTATGTCTGAAAGCTATAAACACAGAATGCCATTTAGAAAGTGGCCAAATGTAACAAATGTTATATTTGGGATAACACTTTCTTAGCAAAGTACGTGAGCTAGACTACCAGTTGTCGGGCTGTCATTTAAGTAGAAGTCTCGGTGGCTGAATGGGTAAGATCGCACACTTTGTACGTTGGCGATTAGGTCCATCACTCTGGCAGTGTGGGTTCAAACCCTGGACGGAATTCAATCAAAATATGTACGAGATCCTGTACTTTACTAAGAATTGTGAGTGAGTGAGTATGGTTTTACGCCGCTTTTAGCAATATTCCAGCAATATCACGGCGAGGGACACCAGAAATGGGATTCACACATTGTACCCATGTCGGGAATCGAACCCGGGTCTTCGGCGTGACGAGCCAACGCTTTAACCACTAGGCTACCCGACCGCCCCTCTTTACTGAGAAAGTGGTATCCAAAATATAACATTTGTTAAATTTGACCACTTTCTAAATGTCATTGTGTGTTCATAGCTTTTCTCCACAATGTCCATGAGACGATCACTGCCGTCTACTATCGTCTGTGGATTAAGCATGCCCAGGACACCACGGACTCATTATACGAGATTGTAAAATGCAGTGTAAGATTAAATGGACATTTCACACAGTGGTTAACTGTGAAAAGAGGTTTAAAACAGGGGTGCCTTCTTCTCATCCTCCACAGAACCCGGCCAGTTTAGACAGGTTCATTCTTTAACCGGTTTGTTCCAGTACTATCGTACTATCGTACTATACTCTCCGTTTCTATGGAGGGGTGCTGTTCCACATCTGAACAGGAAGAGGGCACACTCAAGTACGATTCAAAATTGTTGATTTTAGCGTTATTAACAGCTGAAACAAAATACTTGGCTATAGGCTGTTATTTATCTCAAACAGTTCTAACACGCTAAGCTATTTCAATTTTGAGTGTACTCGTTTGATCTAGTTTATCTTATGATACATAGCCTGTCGTATGGAACACTCGAACAGTTTATGTGTCAGCCTCTGTGTGTTCCAATTGTTACATCTTGTATAGAAACGCATCACGTTTCCCCGCAATCTCACTTGCGGGGGTGTCTACCCCATATCACCGTGTACAGCTGCATTTGGAGCGTGTTTCCTCACATCCATATAAAAACTTCATGGCTCGATTTTGTACTGTGCTTACTAGTGCTACGTTGCTGGTCCCCCATATCGCTGATCCATATTCGATAGCTGACCACACCAGAGTGTCATACAACTTGGTGCAGGTGTTATACCTCATGCCGCCATAGGACTTGAATTTAGAGATAAGTAGTCCCAGAAAGAAGGCACCCCTGTTTTAAACCACATTTAACAGAAAACCTCTGGGTGAAATTTAATCTTACACTGCATTTAACAATGTCGCAAAATGAGACGATAGCGTTATACATCTTTCATGTTACACCACGATCAGATAGTTTCTTCCATAGCACAAACCTGTCTCTATAATCGTATGCCTTTTTAAAAATCTGTGAAGGCCAGAAAAGTTCTCCTTCAGTGATTTCCTGGTTTCGATGAGAGATGTTAGGGCTTATACATTTTTGGGTCAGCAGCGAGGAGACCCTGCACATTTGCGCCGTGTTCAGCGTGTTAATCTTTAATGGTCCGTGGTTTCCTGGGCAGATAAATCAAACACAAGCAAAAAATATATCATTTATATATTACAAGAAACGAACTTGAAAGTCATGTAGAAACGCGAAGGTTCGAACCCAGAACTCGGTTCGAACAGAACTAAACGGAACCCAACTGTGAAAGCAGCAAATAAACCACACAAGATCAGTGAATAAATTAACGAATTTTATTGAAACACACAGGACAAGGTTTACAATCACAAGATGCAATACAATGGATGAAATTAATGAATGATTACCAAACGCGCATGCGCAGCATGAGGGTGTTCATTTCACCATACTGGAACAGCTAATGTTCGTTATCTGGTGAGAAAGAGATGATATTGTGTTTCGATGAACATTAACCACTGGGTTTCTGGTCCAGACTCGATTATATACAGACCTACGTCATGAAGCTGGAATATTGCTGTCTGTCGTTCAACAACAAACAAAGGATATTCGTAAAGAAGAAGCGCTCGTAAAAACACTTTGTGACAAGTATGAGCGATATCGTAACTCCTGTTGAAGTGTCACATGCAGCGGAAAAATCTAGCTTCATAACATCAAACTTCGTTCAGTATAGGAGTGAGTGAGCGAGTTGGATTTTACGCCGCTTTTAGCATTATTCCAGCAATATCACGGCGGGGGACACCAGAAATGGGCTTCACACATTGTACCCATGTCGGGAATCGAACCCGGGTCTTCGGCTGCTCTCAATTACAACATAAAGTTCAAGGTAGTAAGACCCGTGAAGATCCGGGGTAGAGTTGGTCTTCAGCAACCCATGCTTGCCGTAAAAGGCGACTATGCTTGTCGTGAGAGGCGACTAACGGGATCGGGTGGTCAGGCTCGCTGACGTGGTTGATGCATGTCTTCGATCCTAATTGCGCGGGACCCGTGAGGATTCCGGGATAGAATAGGTCTTCAGCAACCCATGCTTGCCGTAAAAGGTGACTATGCTTGTCGTAAAATGCGACTAACGGGATCGGGTGGTCAGGCTCGCTGACTTGGTTGATGCATGTCATCGATCCCAATTACGTGGATCGATGCTCATGATATTAAACACTGGATTGTCTGGTCCAGACTCGATTATTTACAGACCGCCGTCATATAGCTGGAATATTGCTGAGTGCGGCGTTAAACAACAAGCCAACCAATTGCGCTAATCAATGCTCATGATATCAATCACTGGGTTGTCTGGTCCAGACTCGATTATTTACACACCGACGTCATATATTGCTGAGTGCGGCGTTAACTAACAAACAATCAGTCAAGGGCGTAAGAAAACGGGCGATGAATGTTGCCATGAAGCTTCCACATAATGTTTTGAGTGTGATTTGCCTGTGCTTTCATGATGACGCATTGCTGTCAATACTGCCATACAAAAGTACGAGTCCGTATATCCGATCTATTCCAAACGTATTTGCTCGCGAATCCTTCAATAGATCATATGCGTCTGAATAACATGTAAATAATACAGTTTGGAGGGTGCGATTATATAATTTTTTCGACACACAGAAGTATCATGAAACCTAGTTATATCTCAAGATATGGGAAAATAAATATTAATACGCGAGCATCTTCGGTCATAAGGGTTAGCTATGTTAGTGTTAGGGTAGGTTACCCTAATCCACCGTAAGCCCTTGAATGAAAATAGTGGTGGTTCCAAGTAGTATTTGCAATGGGTTAGTAATAGTGAGTGAGTTGGGTTTTACGCCGTTTTTAAACAGTATTCCAGTTATATCACGGCGTGTCAGCCTAATGTGGGAGGAAAGCCCGAAGTGATGCAGGTCTCAGACGTTTACCACTTCGGTGAAACCCACGAGCACGGGTATGGTGCTGACAAACCTAGAAACATAATCGGGGTGAACCGGGATTCGAACCCACAATCATAGGTTTCTGGCGTGCCCAAGGGACGCAACTCTGCACAGCGAATCGCGGCGCCTTAGACGACTGGGCCACCCGTGCCCCCGGGTTAGTAATAACACAGATTTCCCTCTGCGCGTTTTTGCAATTTAAATACTGCTTGAATAATAGTTTATGTATGGGTAAAGTGTCATTAAATAGTGAAAGCCTCAGTGTTTTCGTGCGAATGTCAAACATATTTCTTGAGGGCATCTTTTTTTAGAACAGCTAGTAAATAGATTAGTTCGCGATAAAATTAAATAAGTAGGCACAGAACGTAAGATTGGCATAGAAATGTCATTCTGGGAGAAAGAGCATTTCAGATTCTTTTTTATTACCGAAGGGACATACTCTTTTTCCAGATTAGTGGGAGGTCTGCTGTAACGGCCGTCTTTTATCTGTAGAACATGGCACATATACTTGTGTCATCTAATTGTCGACCCACAGATAACATACTGTAGGACCTGTGAAGATTCCGGGATAGAATAGGTCTTCAGCAACCCATGCTTGCCGTAAAAGTCGTCTCTGCTTGTCGTAAAAGGCGACTAACGGGATCGGGTGGTCAGGCTCGCTGACTTGGTTGATACATGTCATCGATCCTAATTGCGTAGATCGATGCTCATGATATCAATCACTGGATTGTCTGGTCCAGACTCGATTATTTACAGACCGCCGTCATATAGCTGGAATATTGCTGAGTGCGGCGTTAAACAACAAACCAACCAACCAACCAAACCAACATGCTGTGGTCATGTTTTCCATCTGTATACATTTTGAAGCAGCAGTAAAATATAGATTTACAGTCGAGGAAGTGATGGGTCATTCTTTAGCGTGTGGTGTCGGATACGCCTTCCTCCTTGTTCGAATGTATAACAAACAGTCTAACAAATCGCTTGGTGACATGATTTCTACAATTATTAACTGACTAATAATTGATTAACGAAAGTGTCTCCCTAATTATTTGCATCCACGTGTGGGATCCCGTGTTTCCTTTGTGGTCTAATGGTTAAGTTCCTCGGTAAAAGTATAACTACTCTTGAACCCATGGGTGTGCGAGTTCAAGCCCAGTTAACCTCAAAAACTTTTTCACATTCTTTTTTCTTTTAAAGATACAGCCTCTTTCTGGTACTGATCACATGATAAAACACAAGGAGGCTCCATGTTGGAAAAGCATGTCGTCGAATATGTCGAAGTTGGGCAGCACACAGATGTAAGTAGAATCAATTTTTGACAACTAACATATGCATATTATTCAATAGTACAATTGGTATACTCATGAGCATGTTTCTGTTTGTCTTGAATATTTAAGCATTGCACGTGTATAAGTGTGCAAAATTGGGAATCCATCACCCTTATCGTCCAGAGTTACTTTGTAACATAATGTCAAAATGAATTCCCTCCATGCTCCGGGCATGGTGTGGCTGATTGATAACACTGTCCATTCTACAAGATTTATTTCACAAGATGTTGCCTTTGGTTGACGTCAAAGAGGTTATAACTGAGAGTGTATGGCATGGTTGATATATGTTGGGCTGTAACCGCTATAAATGGATCAACAGGCCAGGACACCCAATATTCATTTTTGCTGAAAATCAACAAGTTTTCAAAAGGAGAAGATAGCTCAACGCCTCGAACCATTATCCAATATATCCATACATCCGACTATTCGCTGAGCAACCGTATGTAGAATCGACATAAATTTGTACCCATATGTTTAGATTTTATAGCATGCTTTTTAGTTGTGTATGTTACATTGTTGTGAAGATCAGTGCCAGTGATGACGTGGGAGAATGAGACATTGACTCGCACACACGCAAACACACACACACACATGCAAACACACACACACGCACACACGCAAACACACACACGCACACACAGACACACACACACATGCAAACACACACACACACGCAAACACACACACACACGCAAACACACACACACACGCAAACACACACACACGCAAACACACACACACACGCACACACGCAAACACACATACACACACACACGCAAACACACATACACACACACACATGCAAACACACACGCACACACGCAAACACACACACACGCAAACACACACACACACGCAAACACACACACACGCAAACACACACACACACGCAAACACACACACACACACACACACGCAAACACACACACACGCAAACACACACACGCAAACACACGCACACACGCAAACACACACACACGCAAACACACACACACACACGCAAACACACATACACACACACGCGCACACATCGTCCTCTTTGAATCTTTTTACAATAGTCTAAACGCCAACAATGTTAAACCATCATCCTGCTACGTCCAACACCAAATATTTAATTAAATAAAATGCTTAATTCTTCTAACTGAATATTCTGTACATCACATACATGCGAAAACGTGATATCGCACTGGTTTTTATTTCACTCAGCCATACTGACTGAGCCAGGGGCGATCGGGTAGCCTAGTAGTAGTAGTGGTTTATTTCAGTAAATCAGGCCACAGGCCCATTTTACAATATATATATTCAAGCATTCAAACATGTTGCGCCACAGGTGCATGTAGTAATATCAATACTAATCCGTACAAGGGTATCTGAGACCATATACATATGGTGGTAGAATTAGTAGTTTATATAATGGACAACTGCTTGCTCCTCATTTTAAGAGCAAAGAATGTAAACTTGGCAAGATTATTGATTGTGAAAGCATTACTGGTGGTAAATAAAACCTTACATTTATGCTCTGATGGAGATGTATAATAATAACTTGGCAGAAAGTTTCTTCTAAGATCGCCATAAAACGGACAAACTAAACAACCATGGTATTCTGTTTCTACACTTGGAATGATACAAAATGGACAAAGTCTTTCACACTTTGGAATACCTAACTTTCTACCCTGTGATACCATAAGATCACTGCTCGACGTGCGAAACTGTGAGAGAATAATCCTAAATGCAGCAATTTTCACAACATTTAAATAATTTTCATATTCATTTGATAGCTTAATTGTTTTATACAAATATAATGAAGATAATTTGTCAAAAGATTCAAAGAGACACTGGTTATCAATATCAATACATCTTGTTCTAAAAGCGGATATAAATGAATGGATACAAGAAACTGATTGTCTATTCCAAATTTCACCATATCCAAAGGAAAATAACAGATTTTTAACTTTCAATGCCCAGCAATCTAGACCCTTTTCTGCCCGGTCATACTGGTACACATACGTGTGATATAATATACTGTTTTCGTTCTGAGTTAATAAACGCAGCCAGTACTTAATAATTTTCAGATGTTGGTTTACTTTTAACGAGTATCTCCCAAGTTCAGCTCTTGCTACAATATTAGGAACAGTTCTTCTCAGTTTCAAAATAAGCTTGCAGAATTTATCATGAACATTTACAATATCTTTAGAGGGATGAAATCCATTAATCTCTGAGCCATATAATAATATGGGCAGCACTTTAACATCAAAAATACGAAGTAACATTTTCAGGGGAAGTTTGTGAAAATTGAACATATGTGATTGTAACAATAATAGTACCTTCCAAGCTTGTTGGGATAATATCTTTTGAGTTTTATACCAGGAACCCGAGCTAGAAAAATGTACTCCAAGATATTTATAACTGGGGACTATCTCAAGAGGGCTGCCATTAAGAAAAAACTTTTCATAACTTTTAAGCCTACCTGCCTTACGAAAAATAATGATTTTACTCTTGGTAGAATTAACTCTTAATTGCCACTTATTGCAATAATCCACCAACTTATCTAAACGTTTTTGTAACCCGAGAACAGTGCTATCAAATAGGATAATGTCATCTGCAAATAAGAGTATGAAGAGATCCAGCAAGTCTAAATTAACACAGTATTGCTTATCCACACTCAAAAACTGTACTATATCATTTACAAAAAATGAAAATAGGAAAGGTGACATAAGATCCCTGCCAATTAACACTTTTCTGGAGGGGCGGTCGGGTAGCCTAGTGGTTAAAGCGTTCGCTCATCACGCCGAAGACCCGGGTTCGATTCCCGACATGGGTACAATGTGTGAAGCCCATTTCTGGTGTCCCCCGCCGTGATATTGCTGGAATATTGCTAAAAGCGGCGTAAAACTATACTCACCCACTCACTCACTGAGCCGACGTGTGGCAGTTGAGGATGAATGTGGTGCTGAAATGTCAAGAAACCAAATCGATCAGGATTCGAACCTCCGAGTCTGGCATACCTCCGGGACCCGATCTGTGGGGCCTCAGGCGACTGCCACACACTTTTCAAAAGTGAACAATTCATACGTGTTATATATAAGGGTTATATACCTGTACATGAGACATAGATATATATATGGTAGGTATAAGATAACTATTTTATGTAGAGAACATTCTTGACATACGTATATAAGATCTTCTAATAACATGAAACATGTTACAATTAGCGTTTGTGGGGCACGGGTGGCCCAGTCGTTTAAGGCGCCGCGATTCGCTGTGCAGAGTTGCGTCCATTGTGCACGCTAGAAACCTATGATTGTGGGTTCGAATCCCGGTTCACCCCGATTATGTTTCTAGGTTTGTCAGCACCATACCCGTGCTTGTAAGTTTCACCGAAGTGGTAAACGTCTGAGACCTGCTGAGACGTGATAAAACTGGAATACTGTTAAAAGCGGCGTTAAACTGAACTCACTCACTCAAACACTATTAGCGTTTGACAATCGCTATCGCCTGACAGCGAAAGAGAAGAAGCGTCCGTAAAATTATGTACTGTTTGTGAATCTCGTATCTTACAGTGACGGCAAAAGCATGAATCTGACAAAGGGGCCACTGTTGTGGGTCTCAAAAATAGTGAGAACAATGTCGTGACTACTTTGGAAGTGTCCAACAGAGGATCCTAAATTAATATATCCATCACATAATATTGGTCTCATACCATGGAGGGACTGGGTTTGTTTGACACGCCTCTGCGAAATATGAAAAAAAAATATATTGACATACATGACATCAAACCCCCGCTTCCCATCAGAATGTTTTGGAACAGTGCAGTGTTTCAAGGATATTATGGCACTATTATTACACTAATTACTATATCAAATACATTCTAATCATAGCTTATACTGAATTACGGGTGCACGGATGACCCAGTGGATGGTGCAAGGCCTATTAATTTATTTACTTTGGCTAGGGTAATTAAGCTATTATACCAGAATATATCATTTCCATAGTGCTTGAAGGAGATTTTATGTACTCTGTGTCACAAACCAGTGAAAGCGTGCCTGTGTCTGTGCAGGTAACTTTCTAAAAGTTGCATTTGTATAGTTAGGTATATATGGCCCATACGATTTGTCATATTTGACCCCTTTGATATGCATATGAATGTTTTAATGCACTGGTCATCATATCATATTTTATATCATATCATTGACTCCTATGAATTTTTTAATGCACATGGTTCAACTCTGGACCTGACATCCCAGAAACGCCCCACGTTTCGCTGTTTGCGGGGACTGGATATATCCTCCTGTGGTTTGACAGAGAGGGTGTCTCTCAGATACATGGTTGACATTTAAGGAGAAAGCGGGATAGGATCCCCCCCCCCCCCCCCCCCCCCCCCCCCACACACACACACACACACCAGCTTTTCCCCCGCTGAATTAACTTAAAACAACAAATGTTCACAAGGATAATTTACATAAATACATATATACAGAACATTTACTGCCAAACTAAATTTAGAATCAGTCCTTTGACTTGTCTTTCATTAATGACACGTTGCAATGGTAGACATGAGAAGGATATGCCCATTACCACCGACAACTCCACACCACATCCCCAGCCCCTTTTTGGGGCGGTCGGGTAGCCTAGTGGTTAAAGCGTTCGCTCGTCACGCCGATGACCCGGGTTCGATTCCCGACATGGGTACAATGTGTGAAGCCCATTTCTGGTGTCCCCCGCCGCTGGAATATTGCTTGAAGCGGCGTAAAACCATACTCACTCACTCACTCACTCACTCACTCACTCCTCTCCCCTTTTCCTCCCCCATCCCCATCCACTCTCCTACGGGCCTGGACGTTTGGTGTGTTTTTCTTTAGCGAGTAAGATGTGAATTGTCTCTGCAGTTAACATTTCGGAACGACGGCTTGACCTTTTAATGTTTAAATATCATATGCTCTTTATGACTTCAAGCGCTACTTAGTTTGGTACACACAGTGTGTCAAGTTTACCGCAAAATCCACAGGCGCCGACAGCTAAACAACACGTACTATTTCACTGACAACAACAATAGAAAAAAGTGATTTACGAGCAAATACGTTAAATAACGGGGAAACATTAAATCATGCTTTTTCTGAAAATAAAAAGTAAGACACAGCAACATGATTCACTGAGTTGATAAACATATTATTGCACAGATAATTGGATCATCCAACTGTACCAAGCCCAAATATAACACACAGTAGTCATGTCACGTTATGATTATGTTTTCTATGCGAAAACATTTTGAAGCAGCAGTAAAATATTCAAATACAGTCCAGAAGGAGATGATATTTTGCGCAGGTCAGATACGACAGAATGTGTGGTGTCTTATATGCTTTTGCCAACTTGAAGCATTTTTGAAGCATACTAATAGTGTAGAGAATAACTCGTGTTATTCCGGGACAAGCCGAATAGCGACCCGTGCCCCGCTCATGGCCGTTTTTGCGACCGGGTTCCGTCTCAGCGCAAACCGGCATACCTAAAACAATTGTCAACTCGTTGCGTACTGGTTCACATATATTTCCCCATATATTATATATATTTCAGATGCAATTTAAAGCACATCGGGACATGCGGAATTATACAGTATGATTGAACACATTTAACTGTGTCTTTGGTATATTTTTAGATGCAAGACATATGTAAAATAAAAATATACTTCTGAGGGATTCTTTGACTTGAAATCATACGCGCATTCTGATTGGTTTGTCTATTTTCGCACATAACATTCACCGATAGGGGGACGAGTCTTCTTGCAGGTTACGGAAAGGGGCGAGTG